>NC_056732.1:30952629-31170129 GCF_019279795.1 Protopterus annectens
AACTCTGATGTACTGCGCAGGCGCAGTACATCAAACTACCGCAGATGCCAGACATCTGCGGAAGGGCAGCAAACAGGCATTATACTATGCCATTATTTAAGAAAAGTAATAGTTTCTTTTCTTAAATAATGTCATGGTATAATAGCAATAACCCACTTCTGGGTGTGGGTAATGCTAATTTTACCGGTTGGCTTTGTTTGGTCCCTCGGGCCGCCTCGGGACCAAACCACGCCAACCGTGGGTAGCATTACCAGTATTGCTATATTGCACTACATCTGACCTACCTATTAATGCCTACCGTTAACTGTATATTACACTACATCTGACCTAACTACCTATTAGTGCCTACCGTTAATTGTATATTACACTACATCTGGCCTAACTACCTATCAGTACCTTCCTTTAATTGTATATTACACTACATCTGACCTAACTACCTATTAGTGTCTACCGTTAATTGTATATTATACTACATCTGGCCTAATTACTTATTCATACCATGTTCTCACCTTTAATCACATCTCCAAATTCCACCATTCCTCATTCAATTATTTGTTTGTTTGTGCTGGTAAAAGTGTCAGCTGGGATATCACAGTATAAAGGTTTTGTATGTACAAAACTGTTGTTGTGGTCACCTGCGCTAACAACGTAGACTGATCACAAGTAAACAGATTCTGTATAACATTTCTTCATTAAATAGCTTTTGATCTGTTATATTGTGGCTATACAGACTGGATATGTAAAGGAAGTTGTTTAATATATTCTTTAACTTTTAGTTCAGATATATTACTTATCATTAGAGCAAATCATTGGCAATGCCTGCGAATGTTTCCTCTCAGACCCTTTCTTTCTTAGTGCCAGAGGACCATCATTTTGATCTTTTTGTATAATAAAATTTGATGTTATCTGATGTCACCAAAAAGCCTGGTCTCCAGTCCTCGCTGATAGTCTGTATAAAACTGTTTCTTATCCCACATACTATGATTTAAAAAGGTGCTGGTGAGATTTTTTTTTGGCACTGACAACATCGTAAGGCACTGAAATAACAGATTATTATTGGTGCTGAGAGCAGATATCCTTTGTGTGGCATTTCTTTGCCAGAGTGTAATGTTAATACTGTTTTGCAGCAAAAAATGGCTTAAAATTTGAAATCACTGCTAAACATAAGTTTTTCATTTCACCATCACAATGCAATGATGTCAGAATTGATTTTATAATGTGGTGTGAAAAGACTGTTCCCTATTCTGAACGGTCTTTTCTTTTGCCCCACTTCCTGTGACATGTGTGTTTCTGCAGTTCAATGAAGGCTATTTTGTTTGAACTAGTTGAAGCTGCGTTAGCAGAAGTAGTTTTTGACATATTTTGTGTGTGTGTGTGTGTGTGTGTGTGTGTGTGTGTGTGTGTATGTGTGTGTGTGTGTCACACAGACACACACACATTAAGAAAAAACAGATGCTACCAATATTACAAGAAAGACATTCAGAAATACTTTAATTGCTGATTATAATTTCTGATGTATGTTTTATATAAATAGAAAAAAAGACAGACATACTGGCTGCTGCATGACATATGAATGGAGGAAAATTTGTGGTTCTTTTCAGAGTTAAGCAAGACTAGTAAAACACACAAGCAGTTACAGTTTTACATTTTAGGATATGGTGGCAACAGAAGGTTTGATTCCATAAAAAGAGATTAACTTAGACCCAAATGATTATGGATGAAATAAGTAAGGAAATAAACTGATCAGTGTATTTCCATGGGAAACGTAAATAATTTATGTGTGGACAGTGAAATGATCAGGGGATATACTATATCTCTCACTTTGTAATCTTTGCCTTTTTACACTCCTGCATATCGCCCTAGCACAACTGTGTTAACCACTGTTTACCCATGGTAACTTTTCATAATCCACAAATTAAACAGATCCTTTTCAAAACTGATTTGCTCCAGCTTCTTTAATCATAAAGCTGGCTGGTGAGGGTTACATGTGACAGGTCTGTGCCATACACTCATGCCGTAGATTTCCAGTGTCATTATGAGCCCACGGCTGAAGAATTTTAGGGACAGGGGATAAACAACTGCAGAGTTTACTTTCTGACACTTTGAAACTACACTTGATATCATCTGTTATGCACAGACATTTTTTTATCACACTTTTGATTTTTAAATGACAGAGGGGACCTACTACAATTACTAGCCAGTGCACTGTAAAAAGAGACTGATAACTCTCTTTGAAACCTTAGGAGCTGGCAGCTGACAGCTTTATTATCACTGACTGTGTACAGGGATAGATAATTCACATGGATCAGTTATTTATGCATACTTCTATCAAAACCAGTATATTAAAGTGTTTGATATATATTAGCTCATCTAAGTTGCTTTGTATTACTAGAAGTTACTGCTTGATGCTCTGCTAAACATATTAATCATCTAAGATTAACAAGAAAGATTAATGGGGTGGACACATAAGTAAAAGCTGTCTACAGTTATATCGGATTGTGGATACCTGATGTGGTGCTGGCCGTATGACCAGAGAGAAAACTTCAGTATGCAGCCATTCAGGACACTAAATATAGTGACTATTTGGGACACTTAATAGTTTTGGGTGCAGTACAATAGATAGCATGTGATTGCTTTCTCCTGTACAAATGCTTCAGTACTGGAAGGTGTTATGGGACACAGCAGTGCTGTGGGTGGTTACATTGGCTGGATGAAATTACAACTCTAAGTCTTTAAAATGATCATGTTGTACCCATTTTATTCTAGCATGAATGCAAACAATCTGAATGACTAATGATCGCACTTGAGTTGTAGATGCGATACTGCGAGGCTTAATCATCAGATGTATAATCAGGAGGTTGATAAACAGGTTAAAAGTTGAGTTCCAGTGCGTCATTTATCAAAATCGAGTTTCAGTGCATCATTTACATATGCCCTCTCTAGCCCGAAACAAGAGGCTTTACTTCAGATTGTTGAAAGTCAGTAGGCCCTCTCCACATAAGAGAAGGCTCAGAGATGTACAAATAAAAAACAATCTCAAACATGATGCTGTTTGCTTTCTATTTTGGGGCACGCTCATCAAGCAAATAGAAAGGATTAGCCATAGAAATCAAACATCCAAGTTTTATTTCTCACAATCGACAGGAGCAATGCTTGCATGTATTTATAATGATGTTGAGATTGACTGTTTAAATCCTTTTTAAAGTTCAAAGCCTAAGCTAGAGTGTGTATACAAGCAATCCACAGTGGAGTGTCTAAGCAGGGACTTGTGATAAATAAGTGAAATCGGTTTTGACTGAAATGGCCAATCGGTCCCAAATGGATTTAACTGTAGGATTTCAGGCTCAAACAGGCAGTGACTGGGGAAGGCATCAGACATTGGTTTTAAATTACCTGAGATTGCTTTGTGGTTTTAGTCTTTTGGGAGACATGAAGACAAGATGCTCATTAAAAATGAGCATTGCCATGGAGAACGATTGAGAGAGAAAAGTACACTTGTGGTTTGAGATGGGAGAGTTAAAAGGTGCATAGAACTGCTAAGAATGCTGATTTTGACAGATAAAAAAAGATACTGTTGCACTTTCTTATTTTACTCACTAATGTATATAAAAGGACTCTAAATTATAATATTACACAGAAGTAAATTTCATGCAGCATTGCTTCCTTTCAGTTTCATGTAAAGTATCATAGAGTGTATTTCAGAGCTTGAAATTCATAGAAATAGTTTGTCTACTTCAATTAAACTCTTAAGACCCATAGCAGCTGTTTTTTTTCTCCCTAGCTTATAGGGTCTTTTAGAAATCTAATAGACTGGGTTTGAATTGAGCCTCATTAATGGAGTTAGGAATGCTATTAAGATATAAAATAACCCTGTGGAAGACCCACCCCCCCCCGAGTAATGGGGTTCAGTGTATGCAATTCTTCAGCAGTTCTTAGTGGTATGTTTGGTATCCCTCAGCTGAGTCTGGACGACAACATGTTGCAAAAGCTTAAAATGATGTGTCACAAAATAACAGTTAAGAAGTGAATTGTGAGATGAAATGTCAGAAGTATGCACCTTGTAAATTAAATGACATTGACCTGAACTATTTAAAAGGACCCTTGAACTTGAAGATATATGCACTGTTTCACTACTAAATTCTTAGAGGTAAAGAAACGTCCCAAAGAAAAAAACTTGTTTTCCTAGTTCTTGCTATAACTCGGATCCCCATTGGTGAAAGGGGTACAGTTAATGGATAACACATTTAAATTCATATCGGCTGGACATATAGTTTGAACAGTCTGTCAACTAGCTGATGTCAGTTAAAAGAAAGCAAATAATTCATTCTTTCATACTTGATTGCATATCTGTGCTGATGCAGCTGTGCAGAGACCCAAAGGCACTTCGGACTCTCAATGGGTGCAAGGAATAGAAGGTCATCATACATAGGATACCAATCTATTACAAGATGGGTACACACACACTCACACACACACACACACACACATACACTCACACACACATACACTCACACACACACACACACACACACACACACACACACACACACACACACACACACACACACACATAAAAAAAGCAAACACATTTGCACAAGTACACACACATTCACATACAGACACACACATGTGCACAGACATGCCAAAATACTCAAACATGCACACATGCACACACATATGCAAACACAGAAGCATGCACATGCCCGCACGAATACACATTTACAAACATATATGCACACATGGACACATACATACACATGCACAAGCACACATGCACATATGTACACAGACACACACACACACACACACACACACACACACACACACACACACACACACACACACACACACACACACACAAGCACATACAGGTATGCATAAAACAAACACACACAAAGATAAACTTATTTGCACACATGGACATACACAAATACACCCTTGCAAGTTAGAAGATCAGCTGTTCCTCTACAGACCATCTTTACAATATAAGTGAAAACTAGAGCTCTTGCTATAAAATCCCATGTGAGCAGAAAGCGGATGTGGAGACTTTACTTTGAAGGCACCCCAGCTGAGCCTGAAATTCAATCACTTTGTGAGAGCAGAGGTAACACACTGAATGCAGTACCCAGTATAATAGTTAAACTGCAGAGCAACCACACTGATCATCAGAACCGGACTGAGTCTTCAAATGCTTCTTGACTTACAAGCTGTAAAAACACCTTTCCGGGTTAGTTCTGGGTAGTGCTATCTGTAATTAGTGTCAATATTCAATAGACTAAAATGTAAAGTGTAAGTGCATTAGTTCATTAAACTAACACAGAGCACAGCAACTTCTGCTTCTATTTAAGAATTTAATTTAGCTAGAAAATGCAGCAAAGAGAAGTCATGAGACTGTTGTTACAAACCAGGAACTGCATTATATCAGCAACATCATCAGCACAGGGACGGAGCAAAGTATGCCATGTGCATCTTCTAAAACAAGGTGCAAGCAGTATTAGATTGTGTAAATTAATTTGTTTGTTTATTTATTTAGTTAGTTGCTCTCTGGGTTAGTCCAACTAGGTCTGGGGACCTCCTTTCCGGAGAGACTTGAGGTGGGATTCATAATAACTAGTGGAAATTTGGTCAGAGCAGTAGTGTAAAGGCCGTTGGGACAGAGATAGCCATAATGAAGGACAGTGGTTTGGACAGACATAAAGAATTGTGATCATTGGAATAGGATACCAGCATTTCAGACCTTCAAGTTTTGGAACTGCAGCTGTGAGGTATTGGAACCTCACAGTTAGTGACATTGGGAAAGTTAGAAATTCAGAAGTTATAGGGTCATGGAGTGAAGTAAGGGGATGACTCATGACTGAACTGTAAAACAAACAAGATGAGATAGGACATACGTGTATACTGGAGATGGAAGATGAGACTCTAGAGGTGCCCAAAGAAGGGAAATATTACTCCAGTTTGCAGTAAGTAGTCAGAGAAGGGCATCAGAAATGCAGTGCTGGTTTTGTATACCGCTGCTGAGCACACAATCATACTGAGAAATGTGGAAACAGAGCCCTGAATGCACCTAATATATTTTTCTTTGTCTTAATGAATTGGTTGCTGAAAGACATTTGTTTTGGTTGAAAGTACTGCAGACTTTAGGGATCCTGCCTCTTCAGCTGTAAGCCATAATACCCCTAAGGAAAGTACCTGTTCTGATGTTTACGTAGAGAATGAGGCTGCATTACTTGAGCAGCAAAACATTTCCACTGAATGACCACATCAGGCTCCCTGAGTGATTTTCAAACTGCAGTCTTTGGGATGAACTTTAAAAATGGCCTTAAAAATTGTGTTTGGAGATTATTATGGAAATATTTATTCAGCTGATGAACTAAGAGATGGGGGCGGGTTTTGGACTGGGAGATGGAATATCTAGCTTTATTGATTAACTAAGGTTCGAACATTGAATCATTTACTAATATATTCTTGTTTCAGGGCTTCAAGTGGGCAGTTTTTTTTTTTTTTTATCAAAAACTGCTCAAGGATTGCTATCTTTCTAAAAAGAGTGGCTATCTACTTAAAGACTATTGAAAAATACATTGAGAAATTTGTAGGGATTGAGGCAGTACTCAAAAGTACTTCTAAATCAGTATGCAGAAAATGGGAAAGTAAGAGTTGTTTTTGATGGACAGTCTATTAAATGAGTTGGTGTATGAAGCTCAGGCTGTGAGGGACACCTATATGGAGTCAGGAGTGGGAGCAGGATTTACATCCTGTCCAACATCCAAATAATGAGGTCAGTGGAACAAAGGAATGTCATTGAAGACTGTGAGGGGATATAACAATGCTGCAGTTATTGTGAATTTGAATGTGCCTGTTGATGTTCTGCAATCAATAATTGTCTTACTGTTGAGAATAAGTGAATAAGCATTCCCTGCTCCTGAAGGAGAGGGAAACGTCTATAGAAGAGGAAGAGCTTATGGAAAGGAAGTGTTGCAATCTATAGGAAGCAGGGTCATACCTCTCAACACATGAAGAAATCTGGACAAAGCCTAAAATAATAGGATCACAAAGGATCAAAAGATGGAATAGATTTTAAATATTGCTCTTATAAACTTAGAAAGTTGTTAGAATAATGGGGTTTGTGCTAGCATGCATTTTATGAAGGATATGAAGTCAGAACTTCAAATGTATCTGTATGTGAGTGAGGAAACCTTAAACAGATAAAGCTGTGTAATTTCTATTTAAAGGTTGTGGTGGAGAGAGAGGTAAAGTTGGAGCTAAATTTGTTGGTCAGTAGGTTTGCTATATCTTCTGGCTCAGTAAAGGTGGCTCCAGTTATACTGACCTCTGCACACAATTGTGTATTACCTTTGAGGTTGTGGACATAGAAAAAGAGTGACTTGTGTTGATCCTTGGCCTGGGAGGCCAAATTTACCTCAGGTTTGGCTTTGGTAGACTTTATTTGTCCTCTGAGTTGTTTGTTTAGTTTGATGAGAGTGCTTTTTTCCTGCTGGGTGCTGCACCTCCTAATTTTTGCCATGATTTTCTTCCTTCTGTTATACAGCCTGTTGATTTGATGATTCCACCAGGCTGGCTTGTTTTTTTGAATTAGCTCTGTACTTCTTCCTGGTGGTACAGCTGCCTCTATGCAGCTATTAACATGCTTGTACAGGGTTTCTGTGAACAGTTCTGCATGGGCAGCAGTGCTCTCAGGGTTCATGGGGGCTTGATATTCTTCCAGGTTATCGCTTAATAGCAGGAAGTTAGCCTTAGAGGAGTTCCTGAATATTACAGATTTAGCTGGGGCTCCATGTTTTTTTTTTTACTTCAAAGGAGACCATTTTGTGGTCTGACCTTACCAGGGAAGACATTACACTAGGCGGTGTGCAGCACTGTCCCATATTAGTGAGGACCACATCCAGTATGACTCCACCCCTGGTTCAGGGAGTTTGTGTTTACAAAATCCAGGAATCGCTGTGCCTGTACATTTGGTGTCATAAAGGATTCACAATTAATAGTGGGGTAGTTAAAGTCACCCATGAATATGGTATTGGGTTGGATGGTGAGTGTTTCCAATATATTTAAATACATGGTATGGGTTTACTGGGTCATACAGGGGTACCTATAGCTTGCAAGGAAGTGTATTGGATTTTGCCCATGATGATTTGAACATGGAGCAGCTCTAGCGCATTGTCCTGTTTGATTAGCCTTGAGGTATATTTATTTTTGATGTATATCGAGACACCTCTACCTTTAGTCCCTGTTTGTGTAGTAGCTGGTCTAAACATGTGGAAGACATTATAACCTTGCACTGTCAGTGTGCTGTCTGCAGCTTTAAACCATGTCTCAGTGACTTCACAGATGTCAGCATTCTCTAGGGTGAAGACAGCGTCTATATCAGAAGATTGAATGATAAAAATAGTGAACTCTTTTTTATCGAACTTAAAAACGCGAAACCTTAAAATGTCGAAGGAACAGATCAGTGAAATTTTCCCCAGGGAAAATATTTGCTGATCCAAAAAAAACCAAAACAATATATAGACAAAATAAAGTGGGGGGCTTTGCCCCACCCGCTATGTGGGGGGGCTATGCCCCCCCAACTTAAATATACCAACTCTGAGATCACACCACAGTAGAGAAAACAGCAAAGTCTGGAGAAAGGCCCATCAGTTTTCTTCCCTGGGAAAAAAAATCGATGTTACGTGCCTTCGACATTTTCAGGTTTTCACGTTTTAAAGTTCAATATAAGAGAATTTGTTAATTTAAGCATTCACTCTTCTGATAGGAACCCAAGACAGGTTCTAGGCAGTGAAGTTGCTTGTTGAGACACCTAGCTTTGAGCAGTAATACCTTTAGATTTTTTTGGCTTTGATTTGCTATATTGGAAGTACTTTCAGTTTGGCATTGCCTAAAAAAAGACAATATGGGTGAAGAGAATGTTTTAGCTAATATTCAAAAGCCTAGAGGAGATATGTGCAGACCATCACTGGAAAAGCAGCGTGATTTGTTGTCTATTTCCTTCCATGATGACAAATATTACACCTCCTTAGAATGACACCGGAAACTAAGCCAGTTATTAAAGTCAGTCATCTTTCATTCGTAATGTGCATCATCCTTGGAGAAGTTGAAATGCTACTGAAAACTAGGCTCATAGCAGCCTGTGGCACAAATTCCCGAGAGGATCATGCTGTCTCTATTCATATAGTCTAGGGAGGTATGCCTCGGGTCATTTATACCAACATGAACTATGACTGAGTCATACTGGTACTTGTGGTCCAATGACCTGAGTGTGTGCATAATGTGGCAGATCCTAGTCCCTGATAAGCAACTGACCATGAGTTTCTCCTTACTCAGCCTTGTGAGAGAGGGCATCATTGTGTGTCATAATGGAGTCCCCAATGACCAGAATGTTGGATTGTGTGGTGGCTTGTCTTATGGGCTTAAAAGTAGAGGCTCCATGAGATGTGACTCTATGTGTTGATGTGGGTGTTGTTTTGGAAGAGTGCATTTAGGGCTGCTGAGGGTATTTGTTATGTGTACTTTACCTAGTAGGTCTTTGGGGTTTAGGAAATATGGCTCTAGGTGATTCGGCCATGTTGACTAATGTCGCCAAAAATGGGCATGGGTAGTTACCAGTGATAAGTGGGTTGAGGACCCCGCCTACTCTGACCCATGCCAGGGACCCATGCTAATGGTGGGAGGGGTATATGTGACCCTATTGGCCAGTGTGTGCCCGCCATAAAGCCCAGCAGCCCTAGTTCAATAAGCTACTGGCTGGCCAGTGTCTAGTTGCCTAGCCTGGGTTACCTGGGATAGCTCTGTTGAGCGAAAGCTGGACGTAAATCCAAACAGACCTGCCAAACATGAACTGAGAATTGCTACGCTTAATGTAGGTTCACTGACAGGAATCAGCATGGAAGTGGATGACATGATGATATGGAGGAGGCTGGACATCCTATGTATCCAGGAGATGAGATGGAAGGGCAGTACAGCAAAGCCACTTGGCTTGGGATCCCGAGTCTACTACTCAGGCGGAGGGCAGGCTAGAAATGGTGTAGGAATTGTGGTGAGAGAGAGGCTTCACAAGGCAGTAAGGGATATCATCAGAATTAGTGACAGACTCATGGCAATCAGACTCCAGTGTAATGATAGGGCAGTATTCATAATCTCAGCATATGCCCCATAGCAGGGTTGTGATAGTGAGGAAAAGAGTGCATTCAGACAGCAGTTGCAGAACCTTCTAGATAAAGCAGTGCAACATGAATTGGTGTTGATAATGGGTGACTTGAATGCACATATTGGGACAGACAGAACAGGATATGAGGCCTGCCTGGGTCCACGTGGGTGGGGCAACAGTAATAAGGAAAGAGAAGCCATTCTAGACTTCTGTCTGGCAAATGGCTTGATAGTAGCCAACACATAGTTCAGAAAGAGAGACAGTCACAAGATCACATACAAGAGTAGTCAACATGCAACTCAGGTAGACTTCCTCCTAGTAAGGAAAAAGCACTGGGGCAGAATCCATGATTGCAAAGTCATCCCCAGTGAAACAGTCGGCCCACAGCATAAACCACTAGTTGCCACAGTCAGCTGCAAGCAGTGGTCAGAGAAGGCCTTAAGGTCAACAGAGACCAGGCTGAAGACCTGGAAGTTGACTGGAGAGAAAGTACAACAGTTCAAGGAATTACTCGGGGCTCTAGCACCCCAAAAAAGGAGGAAATAGGTGGAGTTGAAGAAGAATGGCAGTGCCTAAAAACAGCATGTGTTAGGACTACAGAAAAGATATGTGGCCGAGCCAGGTATGGAAATAAGGTACATAAGGAATGCTGGTAGCGGAGTGCAGAAGTCCAGGAAGTCATCAAAAGAAAGGAGGAGTGCAGGAAGAAGTGGGAGACAGAAAAGACTGACCAGGCTAGGAAGGACTACTGGCTGGCTAATAAAGAAGCTAAGAAAGGAGTTTCAATAGCAAGGAATAGGGCATTGGAGGCACTCTACCAGCTTCTGAAAGTGACTCAGTAGGTGGCACAAAGAAGCTATATCAAGTTGCAAGGCAAAGACAGAAAGATAAAGAAGATAGTCAGACACCCTTCATAAAGGATGCCAGCAACAACCTGCTCACCAGTCCACAGGACATCAATGTCAGATGGAAGGACTATTTCCAGCAACTTCTGAATGAAGAAAACCCCACAGAAGCTGTACTGCCCCAGAAACAGCCTACAATGAGAAAAGAAGAGGAGCCCACCTTAGAAGAAGTAAGAACAGCACTAAGGAAGATGAAGTCAGGGAAAGCAGCAGGCTCAGATGAAGTCACAGCAGATATGATAAAGATGCTGGGTGAGATAGGGGAAAAATGGGTCCTGAGGGTACTAATAGCAGTGTGGAGCGAAAGGCGTATCCCAGATGACTGGAGAATAAGCATACTTGTGCCAGTGTCCAAAAACAAAGTGGACATCCACAACTGTGGGCAGTACAGAGGCATCAAACTCCTATCACATTGCATGAAAGTTCTGAAGAGGGTGATTCATAAATGGATACACAGAGTAGTAGAGTGTAAGATGGGAGATGAGCAGTTTGGTTTCAGATCAGGATGCAGCACAACTGCCCCAATGTTTGCATAGAGACAGATACTTGAGAAGAAGCTAGAGATAAGGAGAGAGTCCAACTGGGCATTCCTAGAATTTGAGAAAGCATATGGCAAGGTCCCAAGAAAGCTGATCTGGGCAGTACTGCGGTGGTTTGAAGTCCCAGAAACATTGGTAGAATTAGTGCAGGCTATGTACAAAGACTCAATGACTCAAGTACAGATGGTGGACGGCCTCACAGAGGGGTCCCCAGTGGGTGGGTGCATATCAGGGTTCAGCTCTGAGCTCTCTGCTGTTCATACTGGTGATGGACTACATTAGTAAACAGGTTGGAGTGGATAGATCAACAAAGCTACTATATGCAGATGATGTGGTAGTACAGGCAGACTCTGAGCTAGAACTTCAGCAAAGGATACGAGACTGTAATGCAAATCTGAAGGCACATGGGATGAAACTAAGCACAGATAAGACGGTGGTAATGGTAGCAAATTAGGGAAATCAGAAGAAGCTGAGAATAGAGGTAGAAGGGAAGCTAGTGGAACAGGTAAACAGCTTCAAGTATCTGGGAAGAGTAGTTGAGGAGAAGGATTGTCTGAATGAAGAGGTCAAATCTAGAATCAGAGGGGCTGCAGCCAACTGGCATAAGAGTATCAGGTGTAGTCTATGACAGAAGAGGCGATCTATGCCTGACGTACAAAGCCATGTCAAACCCAGAATTAATGGACATGCTCCACCTCAAAAAATCCAAGTCCCTTAGAGCTACACGCTCCAGGGACCTAAACCTCAGCACAAAAATAAATAGGACATGCTGGAGGGACAGATTCATTTTCCAGAGGCTCCCCTCACTCTGGAATAGAATCCCAATTCATGTTAGACATAGCCCCTTTCTGACCCTCTTCAAGCGAAATTTGGACGTGTGGATGGGAAATCGCAAATTCACCCCTGGGATCTCTCCTGTGTCCCTGCTAGACAGAGGCACAGTAAACTAATCTTAAAAGGATACCTTCTGTGACCTACTTTACAGAGGCACAGTAGGCTAATCTAATAGGGAGGCGGAAGCCAAGTACACTCTGGCTAGGCTTATAAATGCCCTAAGGCAGATAGCCTAGTATCTACCTATGAACCTATGAACCTAAGAATGCCAAAGCAGATGAAACGTAAGATATACAAGACAGTGGTGCGACCAGTACTACTGTATGTTACAGACACCTGGGCAGTAAATGCAGAACAGTTGAAGAAGCTAGAGGTGATGGAAATGAAGTGTCTGAGAAGGGTGGTAGGATGCACACTGTGGAACAGATGAAGAAACGAGGACATAAGAGCAGAAGCCAAAGTAGCTCCAATTGCAGAAAAGATCAAAGAGAACACATTATGGTAGTTTGGGCACATGTGTAGCAAAGTAGAATACAATCTGGTGAGGCAGATATGGGACAGACATGAAAAAGGTAAGAGTAAGCGCGGACATCCAGCAAAGAGGTGGATGGATTGTGTGAAAGAAGATCTGCGATAGTCAGGCATGAGTGTTGAAGAAGGCAGGAGTGTGGCACTGAATCGAGAGAGTTGGCAACAGTTAACATGATACCCCGACCCCATGTAGAAAAAGGGGGCTGATGATGATATTTAAGCGTGTCAGCATATGTTGGTCTATATGACTGCTTTGAATTATATGTGATGGGTGCTGCATATGTACTACTGACAACTTTATTGACATTAGGAGTACTTTTATGTCAGAGCGTTCCCTCCAGTGACATTGTGTAACTACATCTCTCACATACTGTATCAGTTTGTTTGAGAATTAATTGGTTTTCAGTAAACATGAGACAATTTCTACATTGCTTCAGCATGCCCATATCCACCAGGCTGGTAACGGAGATAGTGAGAAAGCTCATACCCATGGCAACTAACCTTCTTTTATTAATTAGACAGCTGGGGTGAGAATATAAAGCAATGTCAGGAGTATCCAGTTTGCAACTCTGGGGACAGTGCTTGTCATTGCAAGCTAGTTGTCCTATGTGCAACTAGGTATTGGTGAAATTTCAATTGTACTTTTACAGGAAAAAGGTCACTCATGGTGTCTGTGTCTATACAGGGCACTACAAAACACTTAAGGAGAAACTAATATGCAGACCGTGAAAATTTAAGGATGCAGTATTTAGGCAGATATTCTGAAGTTAGAAACAAATCAAGCAGTACTTACTGTAAATAAAGAATTCATTTGTTCAGAATGATGAAAAGAGGGGAGCCACATGAATCACTACTGCCTGGATACTACTAGTGCTGGTCTCACCACAGCTTCATGCTGCTGGGACACAATGCTCCTTTGCTTCTTCTCGCACCACAAGCTAAGCGTTAGCACCAATCCCAAGATGAGAAGCAGGCCACAGCCTGTTTGATGATCCACAGACTTGTGTTAGATGATACAAGGTTTTGTAGGCTTGTTGTAGCTTTTTCCTGGTAAATGCCTTGAATAGTAACCAGACCAATCAGGAACATCAAGCAGAGACACTCACAGCCCATCCAGAAACAGTCAGGAATCAATCCAGTCTGCTCTTTCTCTCAACAGCAGTCTGCAGAAATGCCAAGCTGTCCCTATGAAACAGTTATTAGGCTTTCTGGTGATCAACATTCTTCAGGGAATAATGTCCCTGTACTCCCTCTCTCACCAGAAGAAAACAGAAGCACTACTCCCAAGATGACTTCTGAAAGGCAGAATGTGGGCTCTCCAATAACTGGTGGTCTTGCAATAGATGCTTAAGCATAAGATGAAATAAATGGGTTAATATCCTAAACACTGCAGTGTGCACTAAACAGTTAGATATGAAAAACTTAAGCTTTACATGTCTAAGTGGAGAGACACTAATTTTAAACGAGCAAGATAGATTTAAAGGGGTGGGCACTTTGTATTCTGGTTCTATGGAATACACTGGAATGGCCAGTAAATTTAAATAGTTGAAGGGGAGTGATTTCACCAAATGATAAGTTTGTGCTTAATCCCAATAGCCAGTGAAGGAGAGAGGGAAGAAGATATATGGTCAAATTAACATAAGATGCAGACAACCAAAAGACAGTTGTGTTTAAGAATACAACAGCAACAGGGTCGGGAGGTGGGAAAAATTCTTTGTGATTGACAAGAGACACAGCTGTGGTCTCTTTCCTAGTTTTAATATGCAATTAAAAGCAGAATACATGTAAAATGCAATGTAAAGAAAACCAATCACAATATGCAAAATTGAAGAAGACAATAAAGTAACATAAAGTACAAGAAATCAAAAGCAAACTAACCTTTCCCTCACAGCAAGCTGTGGCAGAGTCTGGGTGAGTTTTTTTAGTAAACAAAGAGTAAATGGCAGGAGGATAGACTCTTAGGTTCATAGATCAGTACTAGCCTAACTGCACAACTACCCTTGTTGGTCATTTTAAGCATAGCTAATTAGGGTGGCCTAATGGTTAAAGTGTTTGCCTTACAAACACAAAGTGCAGGGTTTGAGTCTCACAAGGGATAATTGGCTAGGCTTAAAATGGTTCGCAAGGTCAGTTAGCTTAGTACTAATCTATGAACCTACGAACCCATATAAGAATCAAATGTACCTTGTATGTATAAGGTAAGCACCTTAACCATTATGTTAGTCTCCCTCTGGCAAATATTGAACCTTCAGAAAATGCATAATTATTATGGTTTCCTGTTCGCATCATGAATTATTCCAGCCATGTATTTTCTTCAGATTTTTCTAGAAAAAGCACAGGACTATAGGAAAATGCCCATCTTAAAATAAGTAGTTTAAAGAAAGAAAAAAAAGTAACGCTACAAAGTAATTCACATCCCCCAGACCATTAAGTGTGATTTCTTTATCTAGTTTTAAGTGTTTCTATTACAGTAGAAAACACAAGAGAGAAAATATGTACTCCATCATCATAGCCAGGTGTTAACTCTGTATTTGTCTCCAAAGAATATCAGTTTACTCTAAAATTCTGCTTCCAGTATGTCATAGAAACTGACATCCATTTTATTTTAACTCATAATACAGAAGTTGTCATTTTAGCTGTTAAATTTCAACTTAAATTGAAGACTGTTCTTAGAGAGGTATAGCAAATTGAGACTGTTCTTAAAAATGGAAATTGATCTTTAGAAGCTTGCAGTTTTAAACTAAGTAAATAGAAGTATGGTGTTTTATTCTGTAGCGTAACAGAAAGGCAAAAATGTGATTCATCCTAAAAGTAAAATTGATTTTTGAATCAGAAAGAGAATAGAATAAATTGTTTTCCATATTTCAAAGGCTGCATTTTTCTGAAAGATCTGATCTACCATTTAAGGTACCATGGGGAGCTAAAATGTGTAATGAAAAAACACTCCGATCTTGTTTTAAGGCATCAGCAAACTGTTCAATAAGGTAGTTTTACATTTCTCCTCAGTCTATAGATTTCATGCATGGCGTAACTTGTTACAAGTCACATTTCATTGTTATAAGGATAAAGCTTGGACTGTTCTCGCAGTGACATTCTTTATAATCCTAGAATACTTTCTGTTCGCTAGTATCAATGGATAAGCAGTGTCCAACACTGTTGCAGTTTTAAATTACAATTTTTCTTGTACAGTATTAATAAGTCCAAATGTCTTTTAGCTTACGTGCATCTTTAAATGTTGCACACAGTACACTAGTTTAATTCTCTTCGGATATGTTTAGAAGAGCTCATTTTCAGTAAGTTTCATTTCTTTTTTTATAAACAGGTTTATTGAATTATCACTTGTCACAGAGGCAAATTTACATTTATACAAAAGTAATCAAACTATTAACCAATTAACATTAATAAACATTATAATTTACATATATTGCTATATATCATATAACCTAAGCAACATTACATAAATTATTCAGTTCCTGACCCCTTTTTAAGCAAGAAACATCTTTATTAAACCATCACTTATGGCATAAGCAGTCATACATTTATATGAATGAAAACAAACACTGACACAATCCTATTGCAAGCATTTTACATCACAAACCATACTGACACACTCATCAGATGCAAACATTATACATCACTTACAATCTACGCAGTTATTTGCAGTCAGACATTATATACTTCATTTAAGTCCTGCCTATTTTTAAACTTCATTCCTTCCCTGTATGTATTGTTCCCACAATTCCCATTTTTTCCTCTGTAGTTTGCTCCTACCTTTTCTATCTCAGTTCTAATATAGTTGGTTTAGATTTTGATTTCTATTTTCTAGTAATTGCTTTTTTGGCAGCCACCATAATATAACACATCAAGGCCTTACTATGTGTAGGGAATTCTGATGTGTGTGTGTGTGTGTGTGTGTGTGTGTGTGTGTGTGTGTGTGTGTGTGTGTGTGTGTGTGTGTGTGTGTGTGTGTGTGTGTGTGTGTGTGTGTGTACAGAAAGAGAGAGAGAAGGAGTGAGTACTCAGTGCAGTATAGTCAAAAAGTATTTTCCAGTATTATTTTGAGGGTGTAGGACCATAAATGAATCAATGATGAAACCCCCATGGTCATGTAGAGAACATGCTCAGGACAGAACTAACCCAAACCATATATGCTGAAGATGTGAGATTTGAGTTACTTCTCTTCTTTGTATCTCTTTACATAATAATGAATGCAAAGGTACCATTGTGTTCTATCCAGCCTTAGTTGAATGAACAAAGGTCTGCTTAATTTTCATGTTCTGATGACCTGATTAAACTTGCCCAGCTTTTAACATCAGCATATCCCTAATCATAGCAGGTTTAAAACACCCACTGCATGATATGCTGTAGACACGCACACGTGCCCACACACACACACACACACACACACACACACACACACACACACACACACACACATACACACACACACACCTGCACACAATTTAGTTCAAGCAGACCTTCACAACTGTAACTATGCATTATGCATGTCTAATTGCCTATAATAGATTACAGCTTTGATTAAAAGTATAGTTCCCATATAGGTTCGTGTTTGTAGATTCTATTTTCTCTCATTTGCAGTACTTTAAAATGGAAGTACATGCCTTTTGTGAAGACAACAAATATCAGAAAAACATATTTCCTGGCCTATGGCACAGAGTCTGACTGTCCATTTGTGCAGCCAGTAACTCCGTTGTAGGAATGGACTTATGAAGTCAATGTATGAACAAAAGAGGAAGGTGGAGCAGGCAGGGGCAAGTTCTTTTTTTTTTTTTTGAAGTGGCTGAATAAAAGGGGAGGGTTCCCATTACACCCTTGTAGGAAGTAGGGACACCTTGATACTATGAGTCCTAATTCTTTGAAAATAAAATGCCAGTGCCTTTAAAAAGGATGAATTGCAATGAGTGCACTCCTCCTGATGTGACACCACCAACTTCTATACAGTAACTCCAGCACTGCTGTACCTCAGTGAAGAAGGAATAGTTTGAAATGCTACAGGTTTGGAATTAGTATACATTCACCATTTTTGCTCTAACACAGAGGAGTGTAGCTGCAGTCTTCAGATTATCAAAGATCAGTTACCCACTATAGCAACACTTCTACTACCAGCTTGGACAGGTGGACACAGGTAATGATATACAGAGGTGTGGCATTAATGGGATGCATGTTAGACATACACATGGAGAGAATTAGCATAATTGCACACCTGACTAGGTGAGTGGAGGAAAAGAACTGCATTGCACTAAAACAAGTACAACTTTTCACGCTGCATGGTAGTTGTAATATTCACTTTTAATTTCTGAAAACATTGCCAGTTTTAATTCTGAATGCACTGTGTAGAATCTTGAAACAACTCTGTCCTACAGGATTCACAACATCCCTTCTGAATGCGAATTTCCAAATCTGTATAATGCTGCGAGAGTCAGAAAACCTAACACAGTACTAGCTTCAGCAAGGCGCCAGTGGCATTGCTTATGGCTGTAAATTCCGGAGAATGAACAACCATGTATTAATGTGAGCTAAACATCCTGCAGACAGCAGGAAACTGAGTATGGACAATGCTATCCTAGATTTGATGATGACTTTGATTCATAGCTCATTGATCAGGCTGTTAGTTTGTAATGGCATTTATTTGTTTAATCATATTAATTTTAAATTTATAATTTTAATATTTCCTCCTAGGCTTTATTCATATTCTCTACTGTACCATTAAGAAGTAAAGTGAACTAAAGCATATTATCCCCAGTGTTTGACTCTAAATTGCTTTTTTTCCTGTGTGTGCTGCAACTTAATATATGTCATGACATGTTGTGATGTCATATCACAAAGTTCCAGAACAAGTAAATAGTGCTATGTACTGTTTATACGTTCTCAAACCTTACATTCAGTGCATGAACTTGTAAGAGCAATATTACATAAAATGTACGTTCTTTTATATATGGCAAAATACAATACCACACCTTACCAAGAAGTACTGCAAATCCTTAAACAAAAACAAAAAACTAAAAAATCTTGCTATTTTCCCACTTTCTATAATTTAAAAAAAGTTCAGTTGCAGAGTTGCTGTTCTGAACTGTTTGGAAGTTTCTAGAAGGCCAGTGCTTGCTTGGGCTAAAGGGAAGACTCTGTGTTCACCAGTGGCAGTGGTTAACACTGAGCAGCCTGCCTGTCCCTGTAGGAGTGGTTACTGCCTAGAAACTGTAGTTTTATTGGCCATTTTGGGTCAATTCCAAACTCCTTGATCTCTCTTTCTTATAACCCTGCAACAGCGTGGTTTTGGCATCTTTCCAGGCTTGATAGTTGTTGTTGAAGCACCTACCAAGAGGAGAAAACGCTGAGAGAAGAAAAGAGCCACTTTTGAGATTTTAAGTATTTTCTTCTGATTTATTTCTTAGAAAAACTGCATTGCCACCTACTTTTCGGCATTTTCTTGCTTGCAAAAGTTGATATCTGTGTTAGAAACAGTATTTAGAACATATCTAGAGCCTGTTTATTGTATTTTTTATGTTGCACTTAATTTAAAATCGTTTTTTGTTAAAATTGCATTTTACCTGCCTCTGACCTAGCACACACATGTTGGGGACATTTATTGTACTGTTCTGATTAGTTTGCTACGTGTGTGTCTCTACTATCCTTAAACAAAAACAAAAAAACAAAAAAATCTTGCTATTTTCCCACTTTCTATAATTTAAAAAAGTTCTGTTACAGAGTTGCTGTTCTGAACTGTTTGTAAGTTTCTTGGAGGCCAGTGCTTACTAGGGCTAAAGGGAAGTCTCTGTGTTCACCAGTGGCAGTGGTTAACACTGAGCAGCCTTACTGTCCCTGTAGGAGTGGTTACTGCCTAGAAACTGTAGTTTTATTGGCCATTTTGGGTTAATTCCAAACTCCTTGACCTCTCTCTCTCTTAAAATTCTGCAACTCTCTTTTTGCACGGTCTTGCGCACAGAGCAGCGTCGGGCAGCGCCGGTTAGCTGGGGTATACTATTCCTGGCTCCACAAAGTCTGTGCTGCAAATTTTCCCTTAGAACTAGGCAAGCCTCAACTCAAGTACTTCAGATCAACTGCTCTTATTGCAGCACCTGCATAACCCACATCAGCACTTGTCCAAATCTCCTAGACAACACTATTATTTTCCAAATCTCCTAGATAGCACTATTATAATACAGCATAAGACCCTCGACTGTCCGCAAGACAAGTGAAACTCACTTTTCCAAGCATGTCCAGAGGTCATCTTCAAGTGTACTCTCCAGTTCATCTGGTGGAATTGGGCATCCTGAGGCAATGTCACAACTGCCTCATGTATACAGACAACCCTCTCCTCTTACCTCTAGACACAAACACTTGTGAGAGATGCAAATACACAGCCAGACTGGAGGCTAAGTGCTCTCAACCCATGACTGTAACAGACAGTCAAAAGGAGAAGAGACACACTAGCATCACACCACCAGTCAAACATGGATCTACAAAACAAGCACCGGCAAAACATACACATAAATACACAAAAACATATTTGGAGGCACTAGGTACCAATCTGAAAAAGAAACAGTGCCCTCCAAAGCAGACAAGCAAGCAAGCTGCACCTCCAAACACAAGCCAGAAAACACATAATTCACTTCAGCAGTGTGCCTCACAACAACCCCTAAGGCAAAACACCATACCCAACATGCTAGTAATAGGAGACTCTATAGTAAGGCACACAGATGTTCCACTCACCAGGCTGAACAAGGAGAAGGTTACTGTCAGCTGCCTATCAGGTGCTAGGATCCGCCACATAAAACAGGCACTTAGGTCACTCCAGAACAAGTACAAGTATGACGCTGTCATTGTACATGTTGGTGTGAATGATCTAAGACGTACCTCCCTGGACTACATTAAAAGAGACATTGAGGAGCTCTCTAATCATGAAGCCCAAGCTGGTATGACCCTGACCTTGAGTAGCATACTACCTTCACCTAGAATGATACCACAATACAAAGACAAAATGATCAATTTCAACAATTGGCTAAGCTTCTGGTGTCATTCTAAGGGGATCCAGTGTCTGTCTGCCTGGGATGACATGATAGACAAGCCTCGCTGTTTCACCAGAGATGGTTTGCACCTGTCACCCCTAGGCTTTCGAATACTGGCCAAGGCTCTTGCCGTCCCCATAGTGCCTTTTTTAGGCAAGGCTCAAAGGACAAACCAACCACCGTAACCAGCACAGGTAACCAAAAACTAAGGGTAATGCTACTCAACGCCAGAAGTCTCGACTTCAAAATGCACACACTCGAGGCACTCCTCAGTATGGAGAAAATCGATGTTTGTGCAGTGATGGAAACCTGGTTCAAGGCTCCAGAGAGCACCCCAGCACTACCAGGTTACAATTCATATCATACCTTCCGGCCTCAGTTACCGGATCGCAGTACAAAGGTTGGAGGTGTATCCATATTCATCAAGGATACCCACATCTTCAGGTTAGTGGCGCAGCATGATGCCCCAGAGATCATCCATGTGCAACTATCAGCAGGCAAAACCACATTTCAAGTCGTAGCCAGTTATAGATCACGCACCATGTCCCAAGATGCTCACTCAGCATTCCTTGAGGCATTGGAAAATATAAAGGTCCTACCCAACAACATAATTTTGGGTGATTTCAACTACCCTGGTATAGACTGGGCGAACTACCAAAGTTCTAACTCCTATGTCCAGTGGTTCATAGAATTTATAAATTGAAATACCCTTGAACAACTGGTATGTTCTCCCACTAGAGGGGACAACATATTGGATTTAGTCATCACAAATATGGGCGCCCATTGTACCACACCCGTTATCACTCCCTCTCTGGTCAGATCAGACCACAAACTGATAACCCTGGACATCCTCACCCCTCCACCTCCCCAGTCAAAGAAACCATCATAAAAAACCTTTCCAAAGCAAACTTCAAACTACTTGCGTCAGAAGTGGAAAGCTTCACTATTCCCTTGCAGAAGGATAATGATATCCAGGATGCGGAATCCTACACCAAGGCACTCTATATGCATCTTCAGGATTGCATGGACCGTGCTATCCCAAATAAAACCAAGACTCCTTCCTCAAGCAAGAAGAAACCAGTCTGGTGGACCCCGGCCATAAGCAAACTATACAATAAAATGAGGAGACTTATACAAAAAAAGGCCAAATCTCAAGTAGAAAAATCTTCCCTGATCAGCTTTAGTAAGAAATTGAGGGCCCTCACCAAGTCAACTAAAGCCAATTTCGAAAAGAAAGTTGCCAAGAATGCCAAGGATAACCATAAGGCCTTCTATGGTTACATCAGAAACCTAAATGGCAATGCTCAGGTCTGTTCTGAGCTGGTACAAAATGGAACAAAATACACTGACCCTTCTGACATTGCCAACATCTTGGCTGACAGGTTCAGTGCAAACCCCCCCCCCCCCTCACCACCTACAGGGCCTATTACTATTCCAGAGGATTGTGTAACTCCAATTATTACTGATACGTTGGTTAATAAGGGTCTATCTAAAGCTAAAAACACTGCCTCCATGGGACCAGATGGTGTCCCGGGCTGTGTCATATGCGAGCTCCAAAATGAATTAACCCCGCATCTGAATACCCTGTTCAGTCTCAGCCTCTCGAAAGGATATGTGCCCATAGAATGGTACACAGCAATGGTGGTTCCACTGCACAAGGGTGGGCCCACAACCGACCCTAGGAACTACCAGCCAATAAGCCTGACCAGTCTGATCTGTAAGGCAATGGAGCGAATGATTATGGAACTCATAAATGGAGAGATTGGGAACCTCCAAACACTTGACCCCACACAGTTCGGCTTCGTCAAGGGCAGATCATGCCTCCTGAACCTGGTGGCCTTCTTTGAGACAGTTACTCAGGCTATAGATAAGGGAAAGGAGGTACACACAGCTTACCTTGACCTTGCTAAAGCATTTGATACCATTCCCCATTCGGGTATTATTGATAAACTCACCAACCTGGGCATAAACCCTTACGTCATATGATGGATCGTAAACTGGTTCTCAGACAGATCCCACAAAGTAAGAGTAGCGGGATCTATGTCCGAATCCAGACCAGTATTGAGCGGTGTGCCTCAGGGCTCTGTCCTGGGTCCCCTCCTGTTTGGCATATATTTCTCAGAAGTACAGGCGAGCACTGAAGAGCTGTGGCTGACCAAGTTTGTGGATGACTGCAAACTGGGTGCTATAATAGAGTCACCGGCCGACATGGATATCCTCCAGACGGGCCTAAACGAGACTGATACATGGTGTCAAAGCCATGGTCTCAAGCTAAATGCTAAAAAATGCGTAGTAATCCCCATTGGAAAAAACAGAGTACCCATGAACTACCACATAGAAGGTAACCCCATAAAAATCTGAAGTAGTAATAAGGGATCTAGGGACTCAAGTAGACAGTCAGCTTTCCTTTGATAACCATGTTGCTGAGGTGGTTAGAAAATCCTTCTATGTGACCCAACTGATCACGAAAGGGTTCGCATCAAGATCTAAGGATGTAATAGTACCCCTCTTCTCTTCCCTCATCAGACCTATTATTGAGTACAATGCACCAATTGGAATGTACCTAGCTAGGCATCTCCAGCAGCTGGAGAGACCACAGAGGTACCTCACTAAGAGGATTACTGGCCTCAAACAGTTGCCCTATGCAGTATGATTGAAAAAACTAAGGCTTTTCTCTGTTGCATACCGCCTTCTCAGAGGCGATCTCTGTCTAACATACAGAGCCATGTCCAACCCAGAATTGTTGAACATGCTCCATCTTAGCAAAACCAAATCCACTCAAGCTACATGCTCTAGGGATATAAACCTCAGAACAACAATGAATAGAACATGCTGGAGGGATAGATTCCCTTTGCAGAGACTTCCCTTACTATGGAACAGGGTCCCGATCTACATAAGGCAGAGCCCCTCACTATCACTCTTCAAGAGGAACCTTGACGAGTGGATGGGTAACAGAAAGTTCACACCAGGGATCACACCAACAGCTCTACTAGATAGGGGCCAAGGGTACTAGCTGCTAGATCAAGGGCCTAGGGAACTAACCAAAGGGGCGGTAAATACCGCACAACGTGGCTGGGCTAATATATGCCTTTGGGCAGATAGCCCAGTACCTACCTATGAACCTATGAACCTATGAGTTTGTACACTGCCAGCAATAATGTTCAGATGATGAATTCTTGAGAAAAATCTGAAGTTAAAGCACATGTTCCTTTGTGCTTTTGGCCTAGGCCATGTCTGAATAGGGTAGAAAGATCAGCCAACATACCTGGTTAATAAATGAACAAAATTCATATTGGTGTGATCCAGCATAAGCATCTTGAATAAGTCTTATAAAATTATTTTAAAAGAATCTAAGAGCTGCCATGGGATAGGGTATATTTCCTTAGCCAGTAAATGCTAATATTAAAATGTTTACCTTTTATGGGCATAATAATTTACAAATGTGTAGCAGGAAGTCTCACCTTATTACAGTGTTTTGAGTCTGAGGAAACTGTTATACTTAATTCATCATATTTACAAGTGAGATATAGCTTAACACTATTAGAACTCTGCTTTACATTGTCTGTACATATAGGTTATTAGCCTGAATCTGTCTTTCAAGACTTGAAAAGTTGTTGTTGGTCTTTCAGCTTTTTCCCGGTAAGGGTCGCCACAGCGGAACTCCGGTCTGCTAATGATTGGCAGTAGATTTTTACGAAACGCTAAGGTGACAGCTCGATGCTCAATCTTCAACGAAGGCACGCCCATTTACACACGCATATCTTTCGAACACTATCCAACTGCGGGGAGGACATGCAGACTTCACACAGAAGGCACTCCCAAGCCCAGCCGAGAATCAAACAGGAGAACCTCTTGCTGAGAGGTAACAATGCTACCGCCGTGCCACCACGGCATCCTTTAAGACTTGAAAAGTAAAAAGTCATGGACATTAAGAAGCCATGTAGTTGGGGCACTTGATGTCCTTGGGAGGTCATTTGCATATATTCCATGGGCCTCTATTGCAGGAGTTTTGGGGTGTTACAAAGTGAAAACTCTAGCTTGCCTGGATTTTTCTTGTAGTTTCCAAATGGTTTGTCTGTGTGACTTTTTTACTTTTTGGTTTGGTTGTTAGTTTGGATATTTTGCAGATACCTTGATGGTTGTGGACATCAGGTGATTTTAAAGACCCTGTATTTCTATACTTTAGTAAGGTAGTTTTCTTGGACGGCCACGGTGGTGCAGCGGTTAGCTTTGCCGCCTCACAGCAAGAGGTTCTCCAGTTTGATCCTCGGCTGGGGTGCCTTCTGTGCGGAGTCTGCATTTCCTCCCTGTGGTTGCATGGGTTTGCTCCAGTTTCATCCCAAAGACATGCTGTAGGTGGATTGGGCACTCTAAATTAGCCCTAGGTGTGAGTGTGCATGTGTGTGTGCCTTCTGTGGAAGGTTGGGTGCTGGTCTGGCAACTTGACACTGTAAAACTCCACTACCAATCATGAGCAGACAGGTGATCTGCTGTGGTGGCCCCTAACCGGGAAAAGCCGAAAGAAGAAGTAAGGTAGTTTTCTTGTGCTGTGCTGATGAGGTTCTGAGGAGGCTGAAGCATGCATGTCTGAAGTCAGTGTAAGTTGGCTTTTTTGGCCTGAATCTGTCTATACATACTTAAAAAAGTCATGGACATCCAGAAGCCATGTACCTGGGGCAGTTGATGTCCTTGTGGAATCAGTTGCGTATATCCCACGGGCATCTAATGCAGGAAGTTTGGGGTGCCACACAATGAACTCTAGCTTGGCTGTTTTTTTTTGTTTGTTTGGTTGGTTTTTGTACGTACAGGTTAGGCATAATCATCCATAATTTCCTATATTCTAGAAAGGAAGCCACTTGCTTTTGAATTAAGACTTGATTTTCAAAAATGAACCACCTTTATAAAAGGCAGTGAAATTGAGCTTAGGAAATAGCTCCATGAGATTTACTGAGCACGTTTACTACATCTAATGTTTAACTCCATTACAACGGACTTCCAGCTCACATCTCTGAATCTAATATGAAATATAAACTTCTGTCAGGTCGCAGCCAGTATCAGAATGCCGTAAGTGCATTAGTTTCGGCTTATGTGCTCTCTGTCTCAATGCTTTTTACAGTCATGCATGTACTGGAAGTCTGTTTATCGCTGGTCTTTTAATTAACAATATAGATCAGGAATCCATTGTGAATTTCAAAACCCGGTATTTATTGTACCTAAAAACACACTTGGTTCATTGTAATGCAGTAACAGTTGCTGTCAGTTCACATGAATTTTGTTCAGATACATTTGTTTCCATTGAAGGAAAACTGAAAACTTCACCACAAAATCACCTCATTATGAACTTGAGATTGAAAAAACATCTGTCCCTGTTTTGGAGGAACACACCTACTTTCAGACTTGATTTACCCCTTTACATAGTTTTCTGAATCTCCTCTCATCACGTGACTGAAGTTGTTTAGTACACATAACCCCCCCCCACATGATCAACTTATTAGTGGCGCCAATAATTTAAAGAAAGAATACACACATATAATGTCTACTTTTTTTAGAAGAAAAAAAATGAATGGCTTTGTTTGGTAACATTTTGAAATACAGTTTATTAAAGGCTACACATTTTACACTGAGACTTTTATAATGTGCTTATATTTTCCCATCATTTCTGTCACCCTCTGTTTTTTTAAATGTGTTCTCAGTAATATCCCACTTTCTCAATGGAAGATAAAAGAGTTGTGTGCTTTTTGGTATTCAAATTTTATGTTAACTACATGTTCAGATTTTTCACTGGCTGTACCTACTTTTCAAGAGATTTTGTATATATTTTCAATCTATGCAGGTTGAGGGGTATGATACGTGCTACTTGCATTTTTTCACTCAACTTGTTTGTTTTCATTTAGGAAAGATACTTCATTGCATTGCTAAAATGTAAAATGTAATGTTTCTTTCACTGCAAACTGTTTTGAGCAGAGATTATTTTTTTCTAAGAATTCTATAAGAACTTCAGTCGTGTGATGCAAAGTCACCTTTAGTGTACACATTTTAATTGCTAAGTATCTTGTCATTAAAGACTGACATGATTCTTTTTTTTTTCATCATTGTCATAGCTCGCCCAGGGGAACTTGTATTTCTATAGTTTCCCTAGTGGTTAAAGTTATTTAAATGCAATTAAAACAGAGAAACTGTTATCAGTAAAGATCTGAAGTTCTTCAGGCTTTCGTTTTTTTTTTAATTTCACAATCTTTGAATGCATAACAAATGTGTTACATTTGAGTCAGGGTGACTTTCATTGACTTTTCACACTAGATTAGAGTTGATCAAAATACAAACTCTGGTCCAGGGTATACCGTTTAGATTGAGTCCTCACAGATTTTATCTGCCAATATTGAAAATTATTGTGACATTCTGTTTGTGTTAACTGTTTCATTGCTACACTTATCAACCAGTAGCCATTCCAAAAAATAAATTAACTAAATAAATAAAATAAAACATAAACAGTCAGGTTTTAAAATGTATGATTCCTAACTGTAGTTTACAGTATATTTAATTTGTATATGCATTTTATATTTATCCCAAAGGTGAGAAGAGAAAAATATGTTATATAATGGCACAATAAATATTTTAAAATTAAATACCGGTAACATACATGAAGCATACAATAATCATTTAACAATTTATTTTATTGCAGTCTTTAAGAAAGTCAAATAAAATTTTAATTCAATCATCCCATCCCTCCTAGAATAGCATTTTACCCTCTGTGGTTTGACATCAGATACAATCTGTTGAAAATTTGTTATGTATTTTTTGTAACATTGGACCAGCTTAAACAGCTGACTAGAAAGCCATGGGTACTACAGCACATATGAGAAGTTGGGCAGATGTTTCCCTTTAAAATGACTACAATGCACACACCATCAGGGAAGATATTTTAGAGAATAAGACACTGCTTCAACACCTGGTACAGCTGTGCTCTGAGAAATGAATTACCACTTCTTGGAAAAGAACTGACTGCCCTTTCTCCTAGGGAAATGTCAGGTCACCACTGCTTTTGAAGGGTTTCTGTACAGGGGGTCAAGGTGAAATTCCTTGCGCTTTAGTAGCCTGAGAAAAAGATGCTGAGGAATAAAACATTGGTTGTTCTTACCTTAGGAAATCATTGCCAATGAGATTTCTAAGTGTGTACTTACAGTGATTCTGTGATTTCTCCCTCTTTAAGTTGGAGTGACCATATGGAGTTGGTATTTATAAGTTTGGTGGTTGTGGAGAGCTTGCTCCCACATCGGGGGTTGAGGAGGACTTGTCCACACAAAAAAATGTTTAAAATTCATTTTTTTGACTTTTTTGTATTCTGTTTTGGTATTTCTGATAGTCTGCATTGTGGAGATGAGTTCATAGTAAACCCCTTTTGTACTTAGTGTCACAAATGAAGAATGAATGAACTAGAGCGGGTATGAGCAAGCAAGACCGGAAGAATAAACTCATTGCTCTGTGTGAGCTTTTCAGCTGTTATGTTGCCTGTGGACAGATGGGTACTTTTAAGGTTTTGTCATGAGATGAAACTAAAAAAAATTCTAAAAAATCTCAGAGGAACCCCACAGGAGGCTGACAGCAGATCACAAAGGTGTGGGGTGTATCTCCTACTTTGGGGGGGGTGGTAATTTCTTTGAGTTTGAACAAATGTGAGAATGGAAAGTACAGTACGGTAGGTGCACCTAGACCCCCCCTTCATGGAACTATTCACCTTTATTTATTTATTTATTTATTTATTTTCCATTTAACAAATGTAAAATAAATACATAAATAAATAAATAAATAAATAAATAAATAAATAAAGGTAGATGAATAGTTTCATGAAGGGGAGGGTCTAGGTGCAAATCTTTAAAACTGAAAAAACAGTTGCATGTGTCTTGAAACATCAGCATCGTTGTCCATGTAGCAACGCGTTATTCAGTTTAAAGCCAGGTTAAAAGAGTTTGGGGAACTAAGAAGGAGCTTTAGATTAATAGCATCCATTGTAATGTTTCCAGCGAGGCTATCTGTTCATGTCATGGGATGAAACAGAATACTTTCCATCATGGCCATTTCAATGAACAGTTAAATCACTAGAGCAGTAGTTGTAACAGTTCCGTTTTTAGTATTGGATATCTGTTTGGGTAGGTGCAGGTCTACATTGGCATGCTGTCGTCTCCTGTGCCTATGAGGGAAATTACATTTTATATAAGAGATTTTATTTATTTCTAGTAAGTATTTCAACCAGATAAGATGAACCAATAAAACAGTATCAGGGTAGTCCTGTGTTCTATTCCCAAAACTTCAGAGTAGCCAGTGAAGTAAGCTGCAGCAGAAGAAGTAAGTCAGAAAAAAATTGGTCGTAGTGGTAAAAACCTCTGAAAGATAACATGTACAGGAGAAAGTATGCTGGGATAAGAAAACCATTATGGAAGTTGATATGTATTGTCCCAATTTAGGCAAAGAGGTTTCTAAACTAGTAGTTTTGATAAAGGGGCATTGCACTGATATTGTGGCAGCCACAGGAACATGGTAGGTAGGGAAACATAAACCCAGAGAGCTACACAATTAATGCACAAACCAGAGAAGATAGAAGAGAAAATATATCATGTTTCCATCTTTTTCCAAAAAGAAGTCATTTTGATAGATGCAAGTTGAAAGCGCTTAATGTAAGAATGAAAGTTTCTTGGCTGATCACTGTTTTCATTTTTTGAGTTTTGTTGTTTTATGGCAGTGTTTAGTTTTTTTGCAAAATATATTATTTTTTATGTAAGGGACAATAGTAAAGTAGAAGCACAGTGAATAAAATAGAGGCTATGTCTATTAGTAGCATCAGTGGTACAACAGGAAGCACAATCACCCTTGATACAAAGGCTGTGGGTTCTAGTCCCACAACAGGTAGTTGGCTTGCTAACAATTGAAGTACAACATAGAGGGGGTGCTGCACTCCTGCGTGTGCCATCCTTTGAATGAGATGTTAAACTGAGACCCCATTTGCCAGAGTAGGTGCAGCTCAACTGGATGTAAAGACCCCCATGGCAGCCCTTTAAAAAGAGTAGGGGAACTTCCCTTGATGGTCTGGTTGCATTTCCCCTAGGGGTTGAAATAGCACCTCTGGTCTCCTCTGAAAATGGACTACAAGCCTAGTGGTGCTAACTCGGTCAACAAAGCATAAATAAATGTCATACTTTATGTAAGGGAAAGAGCAAAGTGGGAGCAGGAAGGATAAAATAAAAGATGTGTTCTGTTTATGTAAGGAAAACGAGTGAAGTAAGATAAGAACTGAAGAAGTAAAGAGAAAAGAAGGCATTGTTATGGCAACAAACGACAATGCAGATAGGATTATTCATATCAGGAGGACAGCAGGATAAGAAAATGAAACACTGTATCTCTAGGATGCCAGAGAACACAGAACTAAATGAAACACTGTATCCCTAGGATGCCAGAGAACACAGAACTATTTTTGCAAGAGACATTCATATGCTAAAGCTGAACAGTAGTACCTTGGATGCAGGTATACTGAAAAAAATATTTTTGGTGTCATTTAAAGTGCTAAATACAAGCAGCAAGGACTAGAACCCAAGACAATTATCATATAGTTACCATGAATTAGTGGAATCCATTAAACATGCCATGCCTGTCTGCAATAGACATGTGCATTCAAATGAAAAGTAAAACAGACTGATTCACATTAAGCAGCATAAGAGATTTGGGAAGTGTGTACATTTTTGGAAATTTATAGTAAAAAGTACTATTAGTACTACTAAGACTTAGGCTAACATTTGAAGCTAACTAGAATTATGAGTCCAACTTTGATTACTTAGTAAATTAAGGAATAACACCCAGCATTGCTCTGGACTTATTCAAATTGTCACCACCTGCTCTGATCTGGTAGATATTGCCAATATACTTGCAAACAAATTAATTGCAAACTTCACCCCCAGAGGCAATGATGCAAGGCCCCCCCTGAGAACTCCCATCATCACTTATGATCATGTGCTGTCCAAGACTAAAACTACTACTGCATGGGAGCTTATAATATTCCTGGCTGTTTAATAAACAAAACCAAGCAATCCCTGGCAGTGCTTCTCCTTAAACTGTTTAACCTGACTTTAACCAGCGGCTTTGTTCCTGACGTTTAGGATACGTCATTAGTGATGGCAATTCACAAGGCCCCACCACTGACCCCAGGAATTACAGACCCAACCTGATGAGTCTTATTTGCAAAGCCAGAACATATTATACCTGACCTCATAAACTATGTATTTATTTATTTATATTGGTTGAACAGATAGATGAGTTAGTCCAAAGACCCTTTTTCAGTCACAAGTCATGAGTAATCAAAATAAAATCCATAGGTTCATAGGTTCATAGGTAGATACTAGGCTATCTGCCCTAGGGCATTTATAAGCCTAGCCAGAGTGTATTTTGCTTCCACCTCCCTATTAGATTAGCCTACTGTGCCTCTGTAAAGTAGGCCACAGAAGGTACCCTTTTAAGATTAGTTTACTGTGCCTCTGTCTAGCAGATACACAGAAGAGATCCCAGGGGTGAATTTGCGATTTCCCATTCACACGTCCAGATTTCGCTTGAAGAGGGTCAGCGAGGGGCTATGTCTAACATGAATTGGGATTCTATTCCAGAGTGAGGGGAGCCTCTGGGAAATTAATCTGTCCCTCCAGCATGTCCTATTTATTTTTGTGCTGAGGTTTAGGTCCCTGGAGCGTGTAGCTCTAAGGGACTTGGATTTTTTGAGGTGGAGCATGTCCATTAATTCTGGGTTTGACATGGCTTTGTACGTCAGGCATAGATTGCCTCTGAGTAGGAGGTAAGCAACTGAGTAGAGCTGGAGTTTCTTTAGTCGAGCTGCATAGGACATCTGTTTGTAGCCCATGATCCTCTTGGTGAGGTACTTTTGGGGTCTCTCCAGTTGCTGCAGATGTCGAGTAAGGTACATCCCAAAAGGGGCATTGTATTCAATTATGGGCCTGATGAGTGACGAGTAGAGGGGCACAATGACCTCTCTTGATCTAGATGCAAACCCTTTTGTGATAAGGTGGGCTATATAGAAGGTCTTTCTAACCACTTTGGCAACATGATTATCAAAGGAGAGATTGCTATCTACGTTGGTCCTCAAATCTCTAATTACTTCTTCCGTTCTTAATGGATTACCACCTATGTGGTAATTTGTGGGCACCTTGTTTTTCCCAAAGGGGATGACTATGCACTTTTTAGCATTTAGCTTGAGGCCGTGGCTCTGGTACCAAGCATCCGTCTCTGTGAGACCCTTTTGGAGGATGCTTGTGTCAGCTGGAGATTCAATTATGGCCCCCAGTTTGCAGTCATCTGCAAACTTTGTCAGCCATAATCCCCCCGTGTTAGCCTGAACCTCAGAGAAGTATATACCAAACAAGAGAGGTCCCAGAACTGAGCCCTGTGGGATGCCACTTGTAACTGGTTTGGATTCGGACATGGCACCTGTGATTCTGACCATGTGGGTTCTATCTCTGAGCCAGTTTGCAATCCATCTTGAGATATAGGGGTTGATATTTAAGCTGGTAAGCTTATTTATGATGCCCGAGTGGGGTATTGTGTCGAAGGCTTTTGCGAGGTCCAGGTAGGCTGTGTGGACTACCTTGCCCTCATCTATGGCTTTGGTAACTGTTTAAAAGAAATCATCTAGGTTTAAGAGGCAAGATCTGCCCTTAACAAAGCTGAATTGGGTAGGGTCCAGTGTCTGGAGGCTCCCAATGTCTTTGTTTATGAGTTCCATGATAATACGCTCCATAGCTGTACAGACCAGGCTAGTCAGGCTTATGGGGCGATAGTTTCCGGGTTCCGTTGTGGCACCACCTCTGTGGAGTGGGACCACTGTAGCTGTACGCCATTCTTTGGGTACATATCCTGTAGTAAGGCTAAGTTTGAACAGTGACTTAATGTGAGGGTTCAGTCCTTCTTGGAGCTCATGTAAGACACAGCCTGGGACACCGTCCAGTCCCATATATGCTGTGTTTTTTGCTTTGGAGAGGGCAGCTTTCACCTGTACCTGTGCATCTGTGATGTCATGGAGGTTACATTCAGTTGGGATAGGCATTTGCTCCTTTTGGGGGAGGGGGGGAGAAGTTTGCGCTGAATCTGTCTGCCAGGATGTTGGCTATGTCTGTAGGTTTGGTATATTTTGTACCGTTATGCAACACTTCAGAGCATACTGGGAGTTTCCGCCCATGTTCCTGACATAACTAAAGAAGGTCTTGTGATTATCTTTAGTGTCTAGGGCAATTTTTCTTTCGAAACTGGCCTTTGATGATTTTATGAGGCATCGAAGTTTCTTGCTAATACTGATCAGAGATGCCTTCCCTTTTTGGGATTTTGCTCTGTCATGTAGTAGCTTCCTCCTTCTGTTGTATAGTTTATTTATGGCTGGGGTCCACCAGACTGGTCTCCTGTTTTTGGAGGAGTGAGTCTTGGTTTTATTTGGGATAGCACAATCCATGCATTCCTGCAGGTGCTCATAGAATGCATTTGTAAAGGATTCTGTGAATTGGGCTGTATTTTCCTCTGGCCCAGGGGCTTTGAAGGATTCCACCTCAGTCTTGAGAAGTGCAAAGTTGGCTTTTGAGAAATTCTTTACAGTGATTTCCTTGGCTGGGGGTGGGGATGGGATATGGATGTCCAGGGAAATTTGTTTATGGTCTGATCTTACCAATGAGGGGTTTACCTCTGGTGTGGAACATAGAGTCCCCATGTTGGTGATGACCAGGTCCAATATGTTGTTCCCTCTTGTGGGAGTGGTGACCAGTTTTTCCATTGCGTTAGAGCTTATAAATTCAAGGAACCATTGGGTGAGGGTGTTTGGGCTTGATTAGTTTTCCCAGTCAATGTTTGGGTAGTTGAAGTCACCCAATAACATAGTGTTTGGAGAGACCTTCATATTCTCCAGTGTTCTCAGGAATGCCAAGTGGAGTTCCTGTAATAGGGAGGGTGTTCTGTAGCAGGCTACAAACTGAAAGGCAGTTTTGCCTGCTGTTAGTTGCACATGGATGGTTTCTGAAGCTTCGTGCAGTGCCACTAACCTGGAGGTGTAGGTATCTTTGATGAATATAGATACACCCCCTACTTTTGTGCTTCGGTCCAAGTTTTGGGGCTGAAACGCATGGTATGAGTTATAAACTGGTAGTGCTGGGGTGCTCTCAGGAGCCTTGAACCAGGTTTCTGTTACTGCACAGACATCGATTTTCTCCATACTGAGGAGAGCCTCGGGTGTGTGCATCTTGAGGTTTAGACTTCTGGCATTGAGTAGCATTACCTTTAGTTTTTTTATCCTTGGGTTGTCTATGGAGGTGGGTTTGTCCTTTGAGCCTTGCCTAAAAAAGGCACTATGAGGGTGGCAAGAGCCTTGGCCAGTATACGAAAGCCTAAGGGTGACAGGTGCAAGCCGTCCCTAGCAAAGCAACATGGCTTGTCGAGCATGTCATCCCAGGCTGACAGAAACTGATCATTTTGTCTTTATACTGTGGCATCATTCTTGGTGAGGGCAAGATGCTACATAAGGTCAGGGTCATACCAGCCTGGGCTACATGGTCAGAGAGCTCCTCTATGTCTCTTTTCATGTAGTCCAGGGAGGTAGGTCTCAGGTCATTCACACCAGCATGGACAATGACAGAGTCATACTTGTACTTGCTTTGGAGTGACCTGAGTGCTTGCGCTATATGGCAGATCCTGGCACCCGACAGGCAGCTTACAGTGACCTTCTCCTTGTTCAGTCTGGTGAGCGGGACATCAGTGTGCCGGACAATAGAGTCCCCTATAACAAGTGTATTTGGTGTGTTGTTTGGCCTTAAGGGCTGTGACTGTGAGGCACACTGATTTTGTGAGATATGTGATTCATGGGTATTGTTGAGGGGTGGCTGTTGCTTGGATATCTGCTTAGGAGGTCTTTGCTGTTTAGGCAGATTTTTATTTAGAGCCTCTGAGTATGTTTTTGTGCGTTTATGTGTTGGGTATGCAGATGCAATACGTCTGTGTGAGACTGGATTTGTGGTGTGGGTGGTTACCTTTTCCTCCTGACTGACTGTACCAGTCTTGGGTTGAGAGAGTTCTGCCTCCAGTTTGGCTGTGTAACTGCATCTCTCACATGTATTAGAGTTTGTTGGAAGGAGGAGAGGGTTGTCTGTGTACATAAGGCAATTGTAACATTGCCTCAAAATTCCCAGATTCACCAGCTGGACTGGAAAGTAACCTTGAAACTGACCCTTGGACATACCAGATTAGTAAAGGAAACTGTTTTTTTACTGATCAGATTAGGGAAGAGAAATGATTTTTCACTTGATCAGAAAGGACCAATCTGGAGCCTAATACTTATAAGAAGTCAAGGAGGGTGTAGTGCTCTAGTTAGTTAGTGTTTCCTTATAAGACCTGAGCAAGTGCAGGGTTTTAGAAAGAGAACAGAATGATTACTTTAAGAGTTTGAACAGTTCTAAGGGAGAAAGTGAAGAGCAGACTTTCTGGAGCCTGGAATAGTTTAAACCTGCTTAAGCAGCGCTGCCCGACGCTGCTCAGTGTGCAAAACCGCGCAAAAAGAGAGTTGTAGGGCTTTAAGAGAGAGAGATCAAGGAGTTTAGAATTGACCCAAAATCGCCAATAAAACTACAGCTTCTAGGTAGTAACCATTCCTCCAGGGACACTCCCACTGGTGAACACAGAGACTTCCCTTTAGCCCAAGCAAGCACTGGCCTTCTAGAAACTTCCAAACAGTTCAGAACAGCAAATCTGTAACTGAACTTTCTTAACTTTCAGAAAGTGGGAAAAAAGCAAGATTTTTTTTCTTTTCTTTTTGTTGTATTTTAAAGGTAGCAGAGATACACAAGCAGCAAAATATTCACAACAGTGCAATAAATGACCCCGCACTTGAGTGCTAGGCCAAAATCAGGTAAAATGCAGTTTTTAGAGAAAAAAACGATTTTAAATTAAGTGCAACACAGGAAATGCAGTAAAAAGGCTCTAGATGTGTTCCAAGTACTGTTACTGTTACAGATATAAACTTTAGCAAACCGAAAAATGCCAAAAAGTAGGCGGCAAAGCAGTAAAACTTAACAAAAAATCAGAAGAAAATACTTAAAATCACAAAAGTGGCTCCTTTTCTTCTCTCAGCATTTTCTCCATGTATTACTTTCTCAAAATGTCAGATATAGAAGAGAAAATGGATACTAGGTGACAGTGTCACTTTCTTTCATGTTGACCCCTTTGATCTAACTCAAGCCAACTCTGTGAAAACAGTGAGGGAGATCTTAGATAACCTTGTTTAATTTGTGTTCTGGGTATAGAATAAGCAACCTATTGACAGGTAAATGGGATTGCCTGATGCCAGCTCACCTGTCCTGGGGAAGGAATAGGCATTGCTGGAGTTTTTCTGCATATGTTCTACCTTAGGGAAGGGCAGGTGCTGCAGCTGTTGTAAAATGCAACTGGGGGGAGCATGAGCACATCAGGCAGTACATGCACACTCTGTGTGGACCCGTATGTGTGTGGAAGTGTGCACTCTTATTCTCTTGTACAGTGGGTGCTACACTGTGCACTTCCTGCTCATTTGGAGGGGGTGTCATGTGCATACAAAAACATCTCCTAACTCATAATACAATATATAAATTACCTCTAAAAATTAAAAAAAGTTTCAGCACAAGTTAAAATGTGCAATGGCACACACTTTTTATATAAAGTAATCAGGCCAAAAAAAAAAACTCCATTCAGCTCATTACACGACAGGCTATCTTAAGTAGACATTATCATACACTCTGGAAGGGTAGACTTATAAAACCTTATTTTTGTATTAAAACAGGAGTGAAATTTCCAAGTACAGATGGTAACAAAAGTACAAATATACATAAACTGATGCAGGGATCTTGTTTAGTAACCGTGCATTCACCACAGGAATAGCTCATTAACCTGGGTGCTAATTTAATAGTATAAAATGCTCTGGTGTCACTGACATTTGCATTGCAAAGGGCCACTCATACTACTGCCTAATTCTAGACAAGACATACTTTTTCATTTAAGCACAATAACAATAAAAGTGTGTGCTGTTAATTGTGTATTCTGTAAAGAATGACTCTGGATTCATGTTAATCAATCAATAACTCTTGTCATGGAGTGCCGATTGATCAGAAAAGAATGGCCTAATCAACTTTTTTTTGCCAGAGGGCCAGCCCCCTGCATTGGCCATGAGGGGGCACCCGCCCACACCCCTTGAATGTAAGTATGTGCATCCTTAGGCCGCAGTCACACAGCAGAGGAGCAAAAAAATATTTTATGCCAAGATTTTCTTGATCGCTCAGCATTCGCTGAAAGTGCTATTGATCAACTGACACTTTTATATATTCCCACTAGTTGTAAGAAGTAATCTTTATTACGGACTTCAAATGCTTTAACACTTTTCCCTGTGCATTTTGGGAATAGAGAATATTAATGTAGTATTAATTAGTGCTCTTACTTGATGTCTAGTTTTATTATGCTGATCACATTGCAGAATATCATTCATTAGAATTTATAGTGCACTGGTGATATTCTCCAGGACTCTGCGACTATGGAACAAAATTGCATCATAACATAATCTTAAGTAAGTGTGTGTGTGTGTGTGTGTGTGTGTGTGTGTGTGTGTGTGTGTGTGTGTGTGTGTGCATAAGCATGTGTCTTTGCCCATGTGCAAGCATATATGTGTCTTAACATGCATGAATATTAACATGAGGTTTCCTGCCTTTCTTATGAGATACTGAGAAAGTGAGAAATGTCTGAAGAGCAAGAAACAAGAAATGAAAAGTGTGTGTGTGTGTGTGTGTGTGTGTGTGTGTGTGTGTGTGTGTGTGTGTGTGTGTGTGTGTGTGTGTGTGTGTGTGTGTGTGTGTGTGTGATAATTATTTTTTCCCCACAAGGTTAACTTTTTGATAACTTTTTTCCCAAACAGCAAACTTCCTTTTTCATTGAACTGTTTCCCTTTCTCACCATGGAAGTGCTTCAGTGTGAGAGATGGAAAAAAAAACATTTCTCATTTGTTTCTGTCCCAACAGATGTACTAATTTCTTGAACCACTCGGTGCATGTTATTTATTTATTTATGTATGTATGTATGTATGTATGTATGTATTTATTTATTTTTTATTTTTGCAGTGAATGTTATTCAGTTCACATCTTGGTTATGGTGGTGTACTTTTTTCCATTTGGTTATGTTTTGTGGCTTTATCTGTCCTTTTCTTTTGTTCTGGCTCTATTATTTTTCCTGGTTTTTGCAAGACATTCAGTTGCTGGTGCTCTTTAATTTGAGCTATGTATAATGTTAGTTAAAAAACTTGTATGTAATTGTTAATTGCAAAATAAAGACAGTAGTTATTTTCAGTCTCTGAATATACAAACTGAGGTAAAATATTCAGATTTGTTAAAAAATGAACTTGCATTGTGCTTTGCAGTAATTATGTCACTTACAAATGTCCTGCTCCGCCACTGTTGCATTTAAAAGTCAAACCTGCAGTGAGGCAATATTAATGCTATTATTGCATTCATCTTCTTTACTTTAGTTGTGTATCTTAGGTTTTGAATTCATCTCCATTTGTGTTTTCATAGGAAGCTGTTCGTTTGATGAACCATACAGCAAATGTGGATACAGCCAAGCAGAAGATGACGACTTTGACTGGGTGCAAGTGACTGAAAGACATTCCTCTGGCCAATGGATGCCATCAGGTTTGTTATTTTTTCTTTTTTTTATCTTGTGACAGTCCAAATGATATTTTTTTTTTTAGTATTTTTAGCATATTTTTATTGTTAAATTCACAGGCGATAATCAGTATTTGTTGAAGTGGAATTGCTTGGATGAAAATAATACATTTATAATGTTTTTTTTTTTAACTTCTGTTACCTGAGCAAAGTTACTCATGACGATTGGAAGGTGATATAACTGAAATCAAGCAAAGGTATAGAGTGAAATTCCTTTCAGGGTGTTTCCTAGATATCTAGACTTTGGATTAGAGTATCTGAGTGCATAAGTTAATAAATTAGTATGCTTGTTAGGAAGAAGAAACCAATTTTGCTACAAATGTTACATGCATGATTATTAGTAAACTTCAAAAATGTGATCACTTAAATAGTAACACTAGCAGTCATTTATATACATTATCCAGTCTGCATTTGTAGAATTCTGCAATATATGAAAATTGTAGTTAATAGTAATACAATAATATACCATGATAACCAATTTTAAGGTAGTCCTGTTTCCATTTTGAAACAGTAATTGTAACTAAGAGAGGAATGTTAGATGTACAAAAATTATGTCAGAAGTATGTATTAGAAAGAATACATCAAACAGGCCGCAAGGGTTACTTACAGTCCATCCCATATTTTTAAAAAAAGTGCATGAATATCTTGATCAAGCACTTATCTGAGTATTTTATGTTGTATACTTTCACAGTAATGCACGACGTATCAGAATATTTTGATTTTTTTGTAGCAAATGCAGTTCAGCCACACTTAAAGACTGTTTTGCAGATTTCATCAAATGTCACATCTTAGCTTTTATGTTTATACCAAAAAGTGAATTAGCAGTGGTGTCAATGTGTGACCTAAATATCACTGGTCCCTTATTGTTAATCCTGTTCTGTCTATTAGGAAAGGTTGGGGAATTGGTAAAACTCCTGATGGATTTTTTTCTTTATCCTAATCCTCTTATTTTTTTATGCTCTTTATGAAGAGTGGGACAGAGACTCCAACTCTGAGAAGCTAACTTGCTTCCATGTTTCAAGTACCAGGTTACATAGGCCCCCAGCCTCATCTGAGGTAAGCCTAGAGTCTGCTAATACTGAATAATGCATCATAAAACTTATCGCCTGCTCATTTGTCTCCACTAAACTTAGAAAGGTTTTAATGTTTGTGGCTAATCTGATCTCTAATGGCAGTTTGTTCCACAGTGTGACAGCCATTCCCAGGAACCTCCTTTTCATGAGTGTGCAGAGTATGTTAGCTGTTGCTACCAATAGTTTCCTAATTCTGGTATTAATTCATTGAGACCTGAATGTAACACCTAAGGAAGCTGCCAATTTATATTATTAAAGTATTTTACCATCACTATCAAATCACTTTTACAGATTTTATAACATATAGTCTTATGCTTTGCAGTCTTTTTGGATAACTTAATGTTCTCATTCTTAAAAAAAAAACATTTGTTGTTAGTGTTTATTGCCACATAGAAATCTCCAAGCAAAAAACACACTGGAAATCAGTGAATGCTGTTCTGACTGATTTATTGAATAGTCAACAAGGAAATAACCATAGCTATGTTAATCAAAGCATTTAGCATTTTTTCTGTACATTCAACATCAGTTTTACAATCACAGCCCAAGTAAATGATTCATTTAAATGTAATAGATCAAATGCAACCAGTTGGTGTACCGTTCACCTGTTCCCGGCAGATCAATTACTGACCGGAGGCGTACTCAGTGCCTCCTTGGTCCCAAAATTGATAATACCTTCTTTTCTGCCTAAATCCTTATTATAACCATTTTTCAAATAATTCAGACTGGAGAGAGGAGGATGTCAGGGGGAAAATTACAGAAGGCCATTTTGGCCTACACCCACTAGCATGCTGCCATGCTGTCCACTCCATCCTTTCCCTCTGTTTATAAAGAATGATTAATTTACATTTTGCATAAAGAATAACTGTCTTGTACAAACATGGCCAAATGTAAGTTAAATAAATTCCAATCAAGTTCATTCAAATGAACACCATCTTCATTCTAAAAATCAGGATCTGGGGAGTTTAAATTAAGGTGTTGTATAACTGAGAATGTCTGTAAAGCAGAGTCTGGTTATTCTGTGATTTAGAAACCTATAACTAATCTCAAAAGCCTCTGGATTTCAGGCTCTTGTCCAAAGTAACCTTGGCAAAATGGTTGGCCACAATAAGATCATGTGAGGAAATTTCTCCTGAAAAATACTCAAACCAGCCAATATTCTGCTCAGCAGTGTGCATTTGGGTATTACTGAAACATTGCTGCCTCATTAATGACCTGGGAAGGTCCACAATAAAGCTCACAGACAGTCAAATTCTCTTCCTTTAATGTCACAACCAAAGCACAAAAACAAAGCTCTGCATTAACATTCTGAATTACATTTTCGTTTGTAAAACTTCATCAGATGTGGGGACGGGTTGCTTCAAAGGGTAGCCCACACACAGGAAGCTTTGGGCATGAGCAGTAACAGTCAGGTTCATATTCTCAGTCAGTGCCACAACACAGATACAGACATCTTAGTGTTTTTGCTGGGTAGCCCGCACACAGGAAGCTTTGGGCATGAACAGTAACACTCAGGTTCATGTTCTCAGTCAGTGCCACAACACAGATACAGACATCTTAGTGTTTTTGCTGGGTAGCCCGCACACAGGAAGCTTTGGGCATGAACAATAACAGTCAGGTTCATGTTCTCAGTCAGTGCCACAACACAGATACAGAAATCCTACTGTTTTTGCTTTCCTGATGGTCTCTCCAGCTTCAGCAGAGGCAGTTTTATTTACTGTAATATGGAAAACCCTGATTTAAATTAATGTTAAGATTTTTTTTTGGCTGATTACTTCATAACACAAGCAACATTGAGATAATCCTACTCAGACACCCTAAGATGTCATCGCCTGCCTTCTAATAGACTTGTGATTGAAGAACAAAATTAATGTGCTGCCTCTGGCAAACAAGAAGGTTCCCTAACAACACAGAACCTATTTCAAGGGTGACCTTCAGGTGTACTGCAGAGAGAACAGTGATCATGTAACTGTTACAAATGGATGTCTTCTGCTACAGTGATGTTCTCAATTATAATGGTCTTCAGAATGAAGCTGGAGAGACCATCAGGAAAGGAAAAACACTAAGATGTCTGTATCTGTGTTGTGGCACTGACTGAGAACACGAACCTGACTGTTACTGTTCATGCCCAAAGCTTCCTGTGTGTGGGCTACCCTTTGAAGCAACCCATCCCCGCATCTGATGAAGTTTTACAAATGAAAATGCAATTCAGAACGTTAATGCAGAGCTTTGTTTTTGTGCTTTGGTTGTGACATTAAAGGAAGAGAATTCAACTGTCTGCGAGCTTTATTGTGCACCTTCCCAGGTTTATTGTTTGTTTTACAAGTAATCTTTGTGGACCTAGTGCAATTGTCTTTGGATGCCTCATTAATGAGTAATTAGCACTTCAGTGGCTTGTCTTTGATTACCAGTTGTTCCAAAATAGGGAGGAAGCTGAAATTATGAATACTCAATAGTGCAAACAGATGAGTCAAACCGGAGGTTTAGTCCATTATTTCTCACCCGCAATCTGCTTGCTGCTGTGTGTATGATGGAGTGACCCAACACGCAGGTAGCTGGTAAACCCATAATGATGAGACGAATGTCATCTAACGTATTTCAAGAACATGTTCGATTTCCACCTAGCAGTTCTTTTTAGGATATCAGTAGATTGTCCTTCCTGGCTATAGATCAGTGGTTCTCCCAGTTCTTGACAAGGGTGAGGAGAAGCCATATGGTGATGTAACTAGACTACTGACAGCTATCATGCCCATGTTATTGGCTTCAAACCAGGTGATGGTCAGCCCTTTTGGATGCTGGAAATTAGATTTTTGAACTCATCCTTATAACTGGGATTATCGAATGCTGGTGCCCAGTAAACAGGCCCATCACCAATGGTTTTCCTTTTTAAGGAAAATGAACAAACCTTTGCCTGTTTGATCTGTTTTGGATTTCATTTGCCATATGACCACTTGATCTTGAGAATTTATGATAGCTTTCAAATGGACTAAATGTAGTCGATCAGCAAACCTGAAGGCTCTCTGTACATCCAAGTGAAAAATGTAGCCAAAATCACTAGTAAGTAGAACTTCTGAAATGAGTCTTTCACCTTTAATTGGAATCGGTGGCAAATGCTCACACAAGGGTTTTCTAGAGCTTCTTGAATATCCACAAAGCAAACAGCACCAGAATTACCAATTTTAAAGACTTAAACCTTGCTTGTGATATAAATAGGACCTGCTGGAGAGACAGGTATGTATCCCAGAGACTACCCTGTCTCTGGAACAGGCTCCCATCCATGTGAAGCAGTTCCTCCCTAACCCAATTCAAGTGCAACTTGGACAATTGGATGGGGAACAGGAAATGAATCCCTGGTTTAGCACCGATGTCTCTAATGGACACAGGCAGCCTGTAAATGTTTCATCTCCCAAGCCCCCGCTTACACTTATCAAGGATATCAGAAGCTGTCAGAGATTTGGGATGCATGCTAGGCTTAAAAAAGTCCCTTGGGTTCATTAGCCTAGTAAACACCCATAAATCTACAAACTTACTACTACATTTCAATTAACACCTGTGACACTTGCCCTCATGAACAGCCACTAACCAACTGTTAAACTGACTGCTTGAGCAGGTTCCATCTTGGCTAGAAACCTGACAGTAAAGTGTCTCGAGCACTGTGCACTTCTCAACATTTACTTGGGATGGTACTCCCAATAACACTTTGCTTCAAATTCAAGTAATTGCCATTCTGCTTCATAAAAGCCTGTTATTGATGATTTATTGAACTATTTCCTGTCGTACTGAAATCTGTTAAACAACTGGCGATATCCCCGATCTTACAGGTGAGACAGTCTGAAATGTCAATATAATGCTTGTATATCTGTTGTTGTTTTAGCATGTGTGATTCTCTAATTATTTTCTTAAAATAAATATCTAGTATAACTAAACAGCAATACTATCTTGCCCAAAAGGAACTGCTGCCCTTTGACCCATTGCTCCAACTCGTCAACATTTATTTTTATTTAAGCTGGTGCCAGATAAATCTCTTTACTAGTTTACTAGTGTGACAAGACATTTGATATAATTTACACTAACTACATTAGCTTGTTTAACTTCAGAATGAAGTTGCATGTAGTTAACAAAACTGTTGGCCACTGGCGAACAAATGCCCCAACTTGAATAAAAAGTTCTTCTTGCCTAACTTCCTCGACTAACTAAACTATCTTGCCTGAGTTAAGTAAGTTTTTTCACTGGTCCATTCACTGAACTGACAGGAGAATGTCTCAGCTCTTGGCTTAAAAGAACAAATAGGAGGTGCAATCTAGGCACACTAAGTGGTTTCCTTGACAACCGCATTGCTATCATGAGCTAGCTTTGATTATATAGGCATGCTAAGCAACATTTTTCAATAACAAGTTTTATAAAAGTTCTTTATAAGTGTAACAGTACTTCCATTTGTTTCGCAATGTTGCTTTTTTTAAACAAGAAACATTATTACTGACTTATAATTTATGACATAGGCAATCATGCATTTGCATCAATGAAAACAAATCATATTGACGTGTGTTTTTGCAAACATTATACATCACGTATAATTTTTTATACAGTCATTGTCTGTCAAACATTACAAAGCTCATTCAATTCCTGCCTTCCCTTAAACCTCATTCATCCTCCAAAACATGACTGAGCCTGCATTGTTCTCACAATTCCTGTTTTTTATGTAATTTACTGCTCCCCTTTATAAACATCCCACTTCCAGTTCTTTTATCTCTGTTACTATATTCACTGCTTCTAGTACATTTGGTTTATACTATGATTTCCATGTTCTAGTGATTGTTTTATTGGTAGCCACCAGAATTAAACTCAACAAGGCCTTAATTTGTCTAGGCAATTCCTGATTCTGCATCGCAGGTCAAACAATTATTTTCTTAATTGCACCAATTTCTGACAGAGTAGACTGATCTCAATTGCCTCTTTCTTCCCCATCACAACACCAGCATTTGCAATCTACTGGAAGAAAAATTCTTTGCAGTCTACTTGTCTTATGCAAACACTTCAAAACAAAGATTCTAAATCTTCTAGACTTTGATGCATATTTGGGAGCCATACATATCATCCTCCCATTGTGTCCTTATGAATTGCTTATGCAATCTCTCTTCCCAGTCCTTTCCTGATTGATTCCTACAACTATCATGCAATATTTTATATGCCCCACTAATTATTCATTTTTTATCAGTAGCTTCCTTTTTAGATTCTACTAAAACTCTGCCAGAGCCGGTCTTTCACTTATCCTATTCCTTTCTGTTTGCCTGCACTTTGATTTCAGTCCTAGATAGGGAAGGCCATCTCTGGCCTGCAGTCCAAATGAATCGTTGCCCTCCTCCCATTCTATTATCTTTCCATCTGTAATTATTTGCTTCCAATGCCTTGGTTCTTTTGCCAGTTTTCTCCAGTAAATCCAAGGTCTCTGTTACCCATTTTCTGTACCCTTAAATGTAGTCATCGCTATCTGCAGAATCCCCTTCCTCCATTCCCGTGTTCGCTTAGTTCTTAGAATACTTTCTGCTACTTTATGATTATAATATTCTGCATGGTTATTGTTAGTCTCCTTATGGATCTGCATCCAAATCCCCAGTCTCTTCATATTTCTTGACCCCCCCCCCCCCCAATTTCATTATCATCCCTTTCCACTTTGAATTATAGCTTTCTGCTTGCATTATGTATAGGGACCTTGGCTGTGTAGCTCTGAAATATCCCTTCAAATCAGGTAATATCAAACCAACGTGTTATATCTGAAGGATCAGCTTATCCCACTTAACTCTTGCTCTTCCCGTTCCCAGATAAAATCCTTCAATACTTTATTAATTGCTATCCACAACTTCTTTTCTGCTTGACAAAAACATGCCTGATCTCTGTATGAAATTAAAGGTACTAAAAACATTGTAATGCTTATGTCTTGTTATCCATGTCCATAAAACAGATCTTCAAGTGTCTCAATTTATTTATTTATTGATCAGGAAAGTCCACTGGGTCAGAAATCCATTTTCAGTGGAGGTCTGGGGAGAAAAGCTCCACATATATTGTAATGTTCCACAGAAAAATTTAAAGTTAATACAGAGATATACATACAATAACATAGGATAGGTATATTGGTACAAAGTGAATTTAGAACATTTAAATATTATTATTTAACTGTAAAGATACAGAGTAAAATGCTTTTTTCAGTTACAGAATGTAATCATAAGTGTAACTACAATATTGTAAGTCAAACGATTAGTAATATAAACAAAAAGGAGTTAATATAGTAGAGGTTTTAGGAAGTAGAGTCTAAGTAGGTTAGTGTATAGGATTAAGAAGGTTTACACTGTATTTCACAGGTGCAGGTGGGATTAAGGAGGTTTACACTGTATTCCACAGATGCAGGTGGGATTAAGGAGGTTTACACTGTATTCCAGAGGTACAGGTGGGATTAAGGAGGTTTACACTGTATTCCACAGGTGCAGGTGGGATTAAGGAGGCTTACACTGTATTCCACAGGTGCAGGTGGGATTAAGGAGGTTTACACTGTATTCCACAGGTGCAGGTGGGATTAAAGAGGTTTATATTGTATTCTACATGTGCAGGTGGAAATTAGGAAGTTTGCACTGTATTCCATGGGTTTAGGTGGGATTAAGGAGTCTTACACTGTATTCCACAGGTGCAGGTGGGATTAAGGAGTCTTACACTGTGTTTCACAGTTGTAGGTGGAATTAAGGAGGTTTACACTGTATTCCACAGGTGCAGGTGGGATTAAGTAGTCTTACACTGTATTCCATGTGTGCAGGTTGAATTAAGGAGGATTATCATGTATTCCATGGGTGCAGGTGAGATTAAGTAGGTTTATGCTCTATTCTATGGGTGTAGGTAGGGTTAAGGAGGCTTACACTGTATTCCACAGGTGCAGGTGATATTAACAAGGCTTACACTGTACTCCACAGGTGCAGGTGGGATTAAGGAGGTTTATGCTGTATTCTATAGGTTCAGGTGGGGTTAAGGAGGCTTACGCTGTACTCCACAGGTGCAGGTGGGATTAAGGAGGTTTACATTGTATTCCACTGGTGCAGGTGGGATTGTTTAGATTGTGGGTGTTTAGGGCAGCTTTGAAAGCTTTTATGGAGTCAAGCTGAGTAACGTTAGAAGGGAGGCATTCCATAGTTTGGCAATATTAAAAGAATCTAGGCATTGTCCAGCTCTTTTATTGGGTTTACTTACATTTAAAATGTGCTTGCTTGTGGACTAGAGGGTTCTAGTTGGGGGTGCTATGTGTGTAGAATAGATTGGAGTGCTGGGCAGCTATTAGGTTTGAATATTAGCTTGTGGGTGAGTGTTAACTGGGAGCAATGGAGATAGTGATGAATGTCAAGCCAGAACAGGTTAGTAATAGCATTACAGTGGTGTGAACGGTTAAGCATGTTAAAGGCAAATTTGGCTATCTTGTAGTAACGAGATTGCAGCTTACTAATAGATTAATGGAGGTTTGTGAAAATGGGACTTCCATACAAGAGGGAGGGGAGAAGTAGGGTGCTTGCTAGTTTTATCTTTGATGGCTTATCTAAGTAAAGTTTATGTTGGTTTAATTTGCCAAAGTTGATGCATTTTTTTTTACTGTATTGAGAATGTGTTGCTTGAAAGAGAGTTCATTATCAATGGTGATTCCTAAATGTTTTGAACTTTTCACTTGTTCAGTTTCTGTATTGTTTTGTGAAAAAAATCTTGAAATCAGTGGCTAGAGGTTTTGATAGAAATAGTAACAGTTTAGTTTTGTTGGGGTTCAACATTAATTGAACATCATTTATCCAGATTTATATAGATGTGAATAAATTTTGGGCAATTTTGTGGAGGTTAGCGAAATTGTTGGAGGAAGAGATGATAGCTGAATTGTCAGCATATTGAATAAGTATGCTTTGTTGGGAGGTTTTATTGAGGTCATTAATGAATATGTTAAAAAGTAGGAGTCCTAAAATAGATCCTTGTGGGACTCGTGTGTTATTGGCCAGATACTCTGATTGTTGTTTTTTCCATCTAACAGGTTGCTGTCTATTATTTAGGGAAGTGGAGAATTTTTGTATTATTTTTTGTTTAGTCTCTTCCCACATATCCTTAGCTACCATAACAAACTCCTTTTTAATTCATAATCCTAAATATTTTATTTTATCATGTCTCCATACGTATGGGTACTTCTGAACCAATTTGTGTGTGGGTACATAGTTTATATCTGTTGCATTTGTTTTATTTTCATTAATTTTGTATCCTGAAAAGACTGTCTTAAAAATTTCTATAGCCCTGAAATGTCCTTTTCTGGTCTTATCAGGTACAAAATAATATCATCTGCAAATTAAGCCAACTTTTCTAACTTACCATACCAATTACATCCTTGGACATCCTTAGATTTCTGAGCACCTTACTTTCTTTGCCAATCATTCTAAATATAACCGAAATAAAAATATGGGGAAGAAGGGCATCCCTACTTGGTTCCTTTGTTCCGACACAAATTATCAGAGAGTACCAACCTATGAGAGGATTGATTTTTGCCTCCGATCCCTCATATCTGCTTCTCATTAACCTCCTTTTACTGTGTCAGGAAATGCAAATACTTCCATTGACCTACTCCAAAAATCCCAGCTTACTCTGTCAAATGCTTTCTCTGTATCAAGACCCACCAATAACGGCAGTATTTTCTTACATTCTGCTTCTGTCTGGATCATCATTCGTCTTTTAATGTTGTCAAATGTTTGCCTCCCCCTCCACAAAACCACACTGATCCTTATCTATAAATGTTGGTATCATGTTTGCCATTGCTTTATCCATTATAGATAGAAACACTTTATGATCATGGTTTAGAATCAGCATTGTTTCACAGTGCTGTTGGGTAGATGCATCCAATAATACAGTAACGATGTCTGATGCTCATTACTAGAGTTGAAAATCTGCCAAACGACCATGTTCACAAGATGCTTAGCTTACGTACACCTTAAAAACACAACTAGACTATAGATCACCTCTGTTTCTCCCCAAATGTCTCTCTTTTTCCTTCAATTTCCCTAAATTCCCACTTTTTCTTCAAATATCTTCCAACAACCTCTTTTCACTTCCCACTATTTCACCTTCTCTAATTGTATTTATTCCATTATACAACATAAATGAATACAATTATAGTGCTGGCTAAACTGAATACCATTATCTTTATATTAATATCATGTTTCCTTGTATGTCTATATATTACATCATTACACTTTGTTGTTTGTATTCTTAGACCACTACTGAATGTTGTCTTTGTTTCTATTGCAGTGATTTTGTTAGAACTCTGTGGTTTAGAGCATAGCTATGAACCTATGAACCTATTACTGTTTGGAGGTCTACTTCCCAGGTCTTACTTGAAAAAAGGGTTGCCCAGTCAGAGCACCCCAGTCAACAAAAATAATCCTCTCAGTCTAAGTAAATAATTAAATAAATCATTTTTTAAGATAGTAACATGTGGCTGTTTTATATTCGTTTCTCCCAAAATGCAAAAGCATTAGATTTAGCAGTACTGAACTGCACACTGTCCTTTTCAAAAGATTCAAAGAGAAAGTCCAGGTTGTATTGCTTTCTTTTGTGGTAATCCATATTAGTAATTATAGCCCCAGTCTTTGGTTTGAGGGTTGACATAATGCTTAAGGTGTTTACCTTACAGACACAAGGCACAGAGTTTGATTCTTAACTTTGGGAACCACGACTAGGGTTAAGAAAGCCCCCTGGAGCTGACAGCCTAGTGGTTGCCTATCAAATCAATTGTCCACAAACTTACTGATCCACACCGTTTCACTAGTTTTCAATGCTGCCATGAACATGTTGAACAAGAAGGAGCCAACACCCAGTCCATTCAGTTACATCCAATAACTACTTCTCAGAATAAGCATTAGTTATTTTCACTTGACATTTCCTGTTCTATAAATATTTTCTTTATCCAATTGGTTATATATTTATTGATGTTCATCATCTTCATTTGCATTAGAATCTCCTTATCTGGAAAGGAGTCAAACACCTTGGAGAAATTCAAGTAGACTGCATTAAAAGGAAGTCCCTGAACTAATGCTTTGTCTATAGTAATACAGAAATTCAGCAGGCTAGTTATACATGATATTTTTGGTGGAAATCCATCAGTGACAATCTCATATAATTTTATATTAAAAGCTAAGTAGAATATCTGGAAAATCTGCTACCTATCTCTACACTTGTGATATGGACTCAGTTGTAATTAGTGACAAAAGAGCAAAGAGCCACAGTCTGAGAAGTGGGTTGCACCAGGTGTACCATCCTTTAGATAGGTGGTAAGTGGCATTCACATTTGCCTGGTTTTGTGGTAATTCAGAGAAATATAAAATGTCTACAGCAAGAGCCATGACCTGCATTACACCAGTAATCAGAAACATAAATGAATGAATGAATCTGTATCAAACAGTGGGTTTCTCCATGGTTCTGGCCAAAGAGGCACTAAGACTCACATGACTTAGGAATCAGCTCTGCTGGCATGGCAGGAGAAAGCCCCGAGCATGACCCAGGTTACCTGAGTTCAGGTAGTGGCACAGGAACCTGTTGGAGCTTGCATAGTAGAGTGGATGAATGATATAAGGTTTCCCTGCTTGGGCATCTTAAGGGGAAAGGAAAGGTATGAGGATGCAGGCACATTCTTCCAGGTAGAATCTCTGGTTAAAAGTGGGGATCACACTGACATGTTAACCTGAAGGTGGGCAATCGGGTCAGTTGGTAACATTAAATGGAGGTGTGGCAGTGTATCATAATGGCCCACTGCACATCACCCTGTGGTTGGGCAAAGCATTCATTATGCATTTTAAGGCAGCTGCGACTGATACTAGGACAGTAACAAAATGAATAAGTAATGCATGGTTTATTTATTATTTATCTGTCAGGTTCCATATAATTCAGCATGTGTATCTAGCATGCTTAAAGGCATGATATACACAGCAACAAATCGCTGATAGCGATCTTTTTCTAAAATTATATTCTATTTCCTTTTACATTAGAACCTTATCAAAATACCTCTAAAGAAATATAAAAATGTCTCTTCATTTAGTGTGTAAACAATTAACAGATACATTATTTTTATGGAGAGCTGTTTTGTCATGTTCTAATTTGTTTACATTATTCAGTCCATTCGTATGTTTATCAGTTTCTGATCTTGTCAGTTAGACACTATTTCATACCCACAGAATAGGTGTAAAGTGTTGCTTTGGATTCTCCAGGGTTACATAACTATTTAAGGGAGGCTGACCAGGTTTGCACAGTGGGGAATGTTCCACTTTATCTTTGGTTGCATAATCTGGCAAAAAGGGGGACACGTTTTAATATGTGTTGTCTTTTTAAAATCTGAAGTTTCCGTTTCTTTCTTACTTATTACATGTTTGCTGGCTGTTTGCTGATGTGCAACGTAAGACGGCTTTTACTATATTAAGAAGTTAAGGAGCTGGGAGAGTGGATCTGTGTTTTTTGAACTGGTGCTGAGGGGTATGGCTGGGTAAGACAGATGCTCCAGAAAACACAGGGTACCATACATATTTACATTATTAGCACCATCACTTTTTGTTGTGCTGCCTGTGGAGTTTTACATACCCTGCTGCCACTATGGGAAGTAACCATCTTATCCAGACAAAGAACTATTATGACCGCCATTTTTTGATAAGTTAAGTCAGACTGGTTCCTGGTTCAGCCATGAAGATATACACAATTTATATTGTTGAGGCTAGGACCATCATAGAGTGCCCGAGGGCTGGATGTCTGTCACTAGACTGCCTATTGCCTGGAACTGCAGTTTTATTTCCTAAGTGTTTAACCCTATAGACCTTGCCACCATCCCTCACAATTTCTTACCCTCCCGGCAATGTCTAAATAGTAGTGAATATGGTTGCCTATGGTCATGTGTGCCACATTAATATAGCATCAGTGCTAATAATTTTATAACATTGGGAAATCAGACATTGCCAGTGGTAAGTACCCATTTCTTTGTAATTACTCCTAATGCTTGATGCACTACAGTTTTTATTTTACACTATCACATAGTATCACTTACAGCAAATTATTTTTCATCTTTATCTTTTGTCTTCAATATTTCTTGCCATTATACAGCTGTTGCTTTACAGAAACAAACAGCCACTCAGTATTTTTGTGGTTTTAATATTCTGGCAGTTATGAGCTGCTGATGAGTGTGATCCTGTAATCCTGGGTTTGATTCTCTCAGTCTTCTGTTGAGACGGTTATTCAATGACAGAGTAGCCCTGGGTTACTCGTGAAATGAGGCAGTTGTGCCTAGTAGGTTTACCTGATTAAATAAGTAAAAAATATAAAATAAAAAAATGATCAGTCCCTGTTAACTTACTTAAAAGTAAATGAATCTTGCAGAAAAAATAGTTTGATGGGATGAACGTAATGAGTAATTGCTACATATTTCATGTAGGCTGTGTTAGTCAAATGCAGCAACAAACATTGTTCTACTAAACCCGTAAACGGGTGATTAAAAAAGTACAGATTATGCAGTACTTCTCGGTTGTCTTTGTCTGATTACTTTCTCCAAAACCAAAGATGCTTTGATAACAGTCAGTGGCCTAGCATCCGTCTTCTGTGTTTATACGGTTGTGAGCTGTTCTTCCTTTTTATTTTCACATTTAAACAAGTAACATAGTTGAGAAAGTTGTTGAAATAAACACTTTTAATCTTACATTGTAAAATCTGTTTTAACTGATACGTGGGTTTACAAATAGTGTGCAAAGAAAAGTTGATTCAGATTAGTCAGCCAATATTTGTTACAAGTTTCACCGGCGAAAAGAATTCTCAGCATGACTTCAGCTGAAATATTGAAAATACAGCACATCCGTGGTATTACTGTAAGAAATCCTTTGCGTCCATTAGAAAATTTTTCCTTATCACAGCATTACAAGTAAAATAAGTGATTTCAGTTCAGTACCACTATCAATACATACATGTACACAACACTTCTAATTTCAGCCAGCATGCACCAGTAAGCACAACGGTACCAAAATGCTTTTAACATTTCAGGTCAATTCTGTGACAACTCAGAAACACTGGTTCTAGTTGCTGAACCTCATGGTTGATTTAACTGATTGCACTGAGGTTATAAAAGGTTAAGACAGTTAAATTTTTAACAAGTGTCTCTTAGAGACCTTAGCTTAATGCTACAAAAGAAAGAGAAACTGAAAGAAAGAAAACATCATTCTATTTCTGGAATAATTTTTATTTTATGCAATTTTAATTTTATGAATAGTACTTATTTTTCAGACATACCAATGAAACAATAATCCCACTGGGAAATGTATTAGCATGACACTAAAAGGAAGGCATGGCGTTTAGTTACAATAAGACAACAGAAGTGTTGTTATTTAATAGTACCTCTAAACAGGTGCTACTGCAGTCTGTGCAGAAAAGTCAAATGCTTCTTAATGTTTTTAAATAAAATCTGTATAAAACTGCACACATAAAGTTAACTAAGTCAGTGTCATACCATTGTCATTAATTAATCTGTCAGCTTTTCTTGAAAAATATGGTTATAGCATTCATTGCTTGATATAAAATTTGCTTGTATGCTGTCATTTTATATGCAGTACAGGAGTAATATTTTAGTGCTTGAAATATAACATAGAACATATTGGAGGAGCACATATGTATGACAGAGAATATCACTTTTTTTGGAGCTAGCTTTCTCTCCGCACATATCTCTCAGTTGTTCAGATTTTTGCATAATTTCCAATTTTTGGCCTCATATTTTTGGTCTGTTTTTCATAAAATTGTGGTTTTCTGGCAAATTAGTGGTAAATCATTAATGATTAAAATTCGAAAATATTGACAGGCATTTGGGTTTCAGACTTTATATCCTTCAGAAAATTCATGGTAATGTAAAACCTGTTATTCTGTCAACTTTATTAGTTTGTTCAGAGCAATATTTAAAAAATGTCCCTATTTTTGGGGTTTTGTACCGCTTTTATTTATTGCTTTGTCCAGATTTCTTGCTCTAAGAGGTTGACAGGTATGAAGCAAAGTAATTCTCTTACTCCATTCAGGTATAATCTGGATGAAAGGATGGGTAACTGCAAATTCATCCCTGGATTAGCATCCGTATCCCTCATGGATGAGGGTGACATATAAATGCTCGACTTATCTCTGCGTTAGTTTTATTTAAAATTTAAGGACTAAACACTTCATGAGGACGTATGGCTATGCTTGTAAAAATCCTCATAGATAAATAGTCTACTAAGTACCTATGAAGCTATAAATGTAATACTTTTACATGTACTGTGCTTTTTACAGATGATACACACTGTTGTTATATCTTTTTCATTTACTGAATAAGAGACCACATAGTGATTACAGTAATATACACAGAATATGTACATAAAAGCAGGATAGTAATATATATAGAATATGTATCTACATAAAAGCAGGAATTTAGTTGGCATGATTACAGTAATATGTATAGAATATACACATAAATGCAGGAATTTAGTTGGTTGCCAGATTCATTTTTTGAGTAAATGAATGAAGTACAATGAAAGACATGACAAAAGAAAAGAATTACAGGAAAGTTGTGGAGGTAGAAAAGGTATTTTGTAATACATTTGCACTTCACCAGTTTAATTTTTGTTAGCTCATTTGTATGCTTGGCCACTTAGCTGTTTTGCAAAAATGTTTTAATTTTTTTTTCTGGAAAGATGATTATCTTGGCTTAATTAACTGTAATAAGATGGAGGTGTTATATGTTTTATCTTAAATAAAAAACATTTTTATTAAATTATCATGTGTGACATAAGTCTGTGTTTAATCATCACACAACATGTTCATAGAACAGCCATTCAGTGAACACAAATCATCGAACGTTCTTTAATTGAATAGCCATATCATGGTAATGGTTTATATCAAACAATGGCAGTTGGCCAACATAAAAGAAGTGTAAGGAAGTACTTACTTACCAGTAACTTAGCTATAAGGTGACCTACCTTTTCCCACAGTAGTGTGATCTTGGAATTGGTATATATAATTAAGCAGGAGTACCCCCACAAGAAAAAGATTATATGAACACTCATTATCTGTGGGCTGCACCCCCTCCCCACTTATTATATATACCAACTCCAAGATTGCACTACAGTGGGAAAAAGGCAAGTTTCCTTACAGTTAAGTTACCGCTAAGTATGTCCTACATTTTACTTCCTTAATGTTAGCCAACTGTCATTGTACAATGTAAATTGTTATGATGATATGGCCGTTTGATTAAAGGGAGGTTTAATGATTAGTGTTCAATAAACAGCCATTCAATGAATGTGCTGTTCGACAAGTAAACATAGACCCATACGACATAGCCAATCATGCATTTATATAAATGAAAACAAACCATGCTGACATCATTTGAGTTGTAAACATTGTACATCACAAACCATGTTGACATAATTGTAGTTGCAAATATTATATATCACTTATAATATGTCCAGTCATTGTCAGTCAGACATTACATAGCTCATTAAATCCTGCCTTCTTTTAAACCTTGTTCCTCTTCTGCATGTATTATTCCCACAATTCCCATCTTTTCCAATGAAATTTGCAGCTACCCTTTTCTAACGGTCCAAATTCCAGTTGTTTTATCTATGTCACTATAGTCACAACTTCTAGCAAAGCTGTTTTGGACTTTGATTTTCATTTATCTTGGCCATTCTTTTAGCCATCATGGGCATAAAAACTTAATAGTAATGGTTTAGGATTGAAATGGGCCAATATAAAGCTGAATCTGATGGCTCTTTACCCTCCTTAGGTATCACAACTACCACCACTTTCCTCCAGGATGCTGGTACTTCACCTCCTCTTAAAATACTGTTAAGCAAAACCTTCCAGATCTTTAAACAGTTTTTTTACTTCCTAATTCCCCCACTTCCATATGAATACCATTTTTTCCTGGGGACATTTTTGTTGATTGGTTAAATGTCATCATTTTTATCTCGTCTCCTCCTATCTAAACTATTAGTAATTGAGCCTAATCTGCCTCTAACCTTGGCATATTTAATTATTTCATAAACATTTCTATTTCGACTTTTCTTTGATCTCCACATTTCTCTGATTTTTAAAGACTTTCATAAAACTTCCAAAATATTTCTACTACCTCTACAGGATTTCTTGCTATCTTCTTTGTTATTGCCTCCCTAATCATGACGACAACCCTTTCTCTTTTGACTTGCCTGCGTCATTGTGCTAAAAGCTTTTGTGCTCAGGCATTATTATCAAATAAACAGTTACTTAACAGCAATCTTTCTGAACGTATGCATATTATTGAGGTAATCCTTTATTTTCTGCCTAACACTCTGCAATTGCTCTCTTCTTGTTCTGTGAGATCCCCCCTATTCCACAATACTTTAAACTTTGTCAGTCCTTCTAAATAATTCTTGTTGTTTCTTAATCATATCTCTTTCATTTATTTCTAGCCTATTTTAACTCCACTTTAATTTTATCCCACTCCCTAGCTGTATTTACAGAAGAAATGTCTGTCTTCTATAATAACTCCTGAATAATTTCCACAACCCATTCCTTAAATTACTCTTTCAACAGTTAGGTGGGAAAGCGCAAGTATCTCATTTTTATTTCATTACCCTGCATTTTTACTTTAGCAATTATTGGCAAGTGATCTGAAATAGTTATTGGATGTGTATCAAAACTTTCAATTAAATGCACATGTTCCTGTGAAATTCAAGTATTGTCTAGCCTAGCCCAGTTACTGTATCTTGGGGAGTAATATGTAAATTCACTTCAAATTCTTACTACTGAATTCAGATCTTACATGACAAATATTTTCATAAATTTCTTCAAAAATCTACCCTCCCTTGTTATATTTTTCCTTTTGGGCCTTCCCAAACACATCTTCACTGTTGCAAATCAAATTCCAGTCCCCACCTATTAAGTAATATTATTTGCCGAAGGCTGATTATTTCTCCCAGAGTCTTCTTAAGCTCCATTGTAGCACTTTTAGGTGGAATATAAATACATGCCAGTATAATCCTCCTCCCTTGCCAGTAGCCCCTTAGCACTACAAATCTACCATTGTTGTCTTTTTTTTCTCTTCTATCACTATTGTAGCTCCTCTTGCAATTAAAATAAGTACTTCCCTTTTCCTTTGTCCCAGGTATTCCACTGAATAACCACCCTGAAATCTTTTCTTTTTCAAATTCACATATTAATTTCTTTCCAGATGTGTGTGCAGTAGCATAGCTATTTGCACTCTAGATTTTTTAATATAGTTCACTACTCTTTCTTTTTTTTGTATGTTTTTGTGAGACCGTTAACATTTAAAGATAATATTGAAAGGCTGATTATGTTAAAAAGTTATTCCCACCTTTTATTTGTAACAATTTTTTTTTGTTAAGTATCTAGTTACAGCTTTTGTGTTACACACACACACACACGGATGTTTGGCAGGTCTACTTTTTATGCAGTTGTTTCTTGTCATATTTATTTGAGCCTATGTCACATCTTTAAAAACTTTTTGTTTTATTGAAAGCCCTCAAACAAACAAACAAAAAACAAATACATCCACAATATACCCAAAAAAACTATTAACTTAATATTAACACAAAAGCTATGTACATCTTAAAATATCGAAGTTTTATCTTCCTAATAGGAACAGTTGTACCAAACTGACAGCCTCATTCATAGACTTGGGTTAATCTAAAAGGAAAGTTATCCATGCTAAGAAGCATGATATAGCCTGAGCTTCTTCTAAGTGCTGTTGGGTTTTGTCTTATCTTTATTGCTCTAAGGAGGTATTATTTGTTAATGAACATGAACATGAACACTGAACACTGAAAATAAACACATTTTGACAATATATTAAATCTTATTTGTACTACTAATGCCTATGCAGCATTTTAGGTGATGTGTATTATTCATTTGTTTTATTTCTTAAAGGAAAGAAATGAGGCAAGATATTTGAATTACCCCCAAAAATGCTTGGTGCAGGTATATATTGTTATTTTTAATTATTTACTTATTTATGGGTTGCTTGCTTTTGTACTGAGAAAGTCCTACTGGGCACAGGATTTATTTTCAGTGGAATTCCAGGGAGGAAAGGTCCAATGTAAAACAGCAATAATAGACAAGAGTGACAATAACATTAGAATGCCAATAATATACAACTGTATTTACATTATTCCAGAAGAGGCAGGTATACAGTTCAGATTTGATGAGCACCTAGTCTGTTTGTTTTGTTGAACTTTTCTACAAAATACTATGAGCTATAGTTAAGAAATAGAAAGACATGAGTAAGTAGGGTGAAGAGGATAAGAAGATGAAAGAAACTCAGTTACCAGTACAGTCAAGTGGAGGATATGGAGAGAGTTAAACAAAGATGCAGTTACAGAGGAATGAAGCACTCCAAGGTACAGCACATTTGTGGGGCCAGGAGTTGAGTAAGAGTGACTTAAAGGACTACAGTGAGCAGTCTTGTCTTACTCTTAAGGGAATGGAGTTCCAGATTTTGGCCACTTGATAAAAGTAGATAGAATAGCTTGTAGAATTGTTGGGTTTAGTTATATGTTGCCGGGCTTTGTCAGAAGACAGACAAGTCTTAAATGGGATTTATGGAGAAAGCGCTTACCACTTTTACTTGAGTGAATAAAAGCTACTGTTTACTATGCATTTGGATTTTTTGGAAGGAACTATTTGAAAGAACTTGTGGTCTGAAAAGACATTTGAGTGAATACTTGAAGAATTTCTTAGTGCTTTTAAGTGCTTTTAGTACTTTTAAGTGCTTCTTTTTGGCTTGTGTTTTGTGCTGTATTAGAAGGTCTTTGCCTGACTTGGTTCGCACGAATGCCTGGGTGGATCCTGCATAGTTGGTTTACTAACATTACTATTTTATGTGCTTAGTTTATTATTATTGTTTGTGAAAAGGATGAGGTGAATGAAAGGTGTGATAGAATGCAAGAGCAATAGGAAGTTATATGGGTGAAAATTAGGCAGAGAGGGATAGAGTTAATACTAATGAATAGATCATGAGAGACCCATGCTGTTACGTTGAGAACTCATACTAATGCAACCATATTGGGACCTCATTTGTTCATAGGTTCATAGGCAGGTACTAGACTATTGGCCCTAGGGCCTTTATAAGCCTAGCCAAAAAGGTACCCTGGCTTTCACCACCCAAGAAAATTATTTTCCTGTGCCCCTGTCGAGCAGAGCCACAGAAGTGATCCTCAGGGTGAATTTCCTATCTCCCATCCAGTCATCAAGATTTTTCTTGAAGAGTGCTAATGAGGAGCTTTGTTTGATATAGATAGTTAGTTTGTTCCAGAGTATTGGAAGTTTCTGGTACAGGAATCTATCCCTCCTGTATGTTCTTTTTATTGTGGTGACAAGGTTTAGGTCCCTAGATTGTGTAGCTCAGAGGGATTGGGATTTCTTTAAGTGGAGCATGTCCAACAGCTCGGGTTTGACATAGCTTTGTATGTTAGGCAGAGATTGCCTCTGAGTAGGCAATATGCGATGGAGTAAAGCAGGAGTTTTTTGAGATGGTCTGTGTAGGATATCTGTTTGAGGCCAGTAATCCTCTTTGTGAGGTATTTCTGTGGCCTTTCTAGTTGTTGTAGATGTCTTGTGAGGTACATACCAAAAGACGTGTACTCTATAATGGGTCTAATGAGTGATAAGTAGAGGGGAACAATGACCTCTTTTTTCCTGGATGCGAAACCTATTGTGATGAGGTATGCCATGTAGAAGGATTTCCTGACTACTGTGGCGATGTGATTATCAAAGAAGAGACTATTGTCTACCTGTGTCCTAAGGTCTCTTATCACACTTTCGGTGTTAAGTAGACTGCCGCCTATGTGGTAGTTCATGGGTACAGAGTTTTTACCAAAAGGGATGACAATGCACTTTTTGGCATTGAGCTTGAGGCCATGGTTTTGACACCAGGCATCTGTCTCAGTGAGGCCCTTTTGTAGGATGTCCACATCGTTAGGAGTTTCGATTATGGCTCCTAGTTTGCAGTCATCTGCAAGCTTCATTAGCCAAAGACCTTCTGTGTAAGCCTGTACTTCTGAAAAGTAGATACCAAGCAGGAGAGGACCCAGGACTGAACCCTGTGGTACTCCACTTGTCACTGGTCTGAAGTCAGATTTGGAGTCTGCTACTTTTACAGTGTGGGTTCTGTCAGTGAGCCAGTTGGCAACCCATCTTGTGACATAGGGATTTATACCTAGTTTAGTGATTTTATCTATAATTCCAGAGTGGGGGATAGTGTCAAAAGTCTTGGCGAGATCTAGATAGGCTGTGTGAACCACCTTACCCTCATCTACCACTTTGGTGACTGCCTCAAAGAAGTCTATCAGGTTTAGTAGGCATGATCTACCTTTTACAAACCCAAACTGAGTGGGGTCCAGGATTTGGAGGTTATCTATACCTTTGTTTATAAGCTCCAAGATAATATGTTCCATAGCCTTGCAGACCAGGCTCATCAGGCTAATGGGGCAGTAGTTTCCGGGGTCCATGGTGGCTCCCCCTTTGTGGAGTGGGATAACCATCTCTGTGCACCATTCAGTGGGAACAAAGCCTGTGTTAATAACTGTACAGTAGCAACACATTGCTTGTCACAGTTTTAACAGTGTGGTTTATTATTTTTTGTGTGTTGTGCACTGATTCTGTTGTGCAGCACCCAAGCCATGGCAGAAGTCGGTCACTGTGTGATCAATCCACCATCCGGTTAACAAACAAGTGGTAATTGGTACAGTTACACAACTAACATCATGTATGGATGCTCAAATAAGACATGTCCTTCCCCAGCATTCATTATCATAATGAACCAACCAGGACTGGTAAATGACCAAATGTCCTCTTAACTTATTAAGAAATGCTTTAATTTTGTGGTAATTTAAATTCAGTGATGACAAAACAGCCATGTACTGGTGAAGGATTTTAACACTGGGCCATGCATATGAAAGGAGTTTTCTTACTGAGTTCTACACTGTGGGGTAAATCAACTGTTAATCCTTTTTGTCCTATTTTCTTGTTTTAATAACTTCATTCCTACTGTGGTCATCTATTACAGTTAATTCATTAACAAGCATCTAAACTATGATAACATAGTCAGATGGGTCAGTGGCTTAATGCCACACCACATCTACAGTATGGCAACACAAAAGGACAAGCAGTCGCTAGCGTGTGTGTGTTACAGTGTTTGCTACTAGAATGTAAATCCAATACTGGTTTTATTCAGCACTGTCACAAAATCACGTCTCTGTGGTTGTGCCTGGGAAAGATTTTTAATAGGGATCACCATTTACCCTCAGTCACTATCCTTATTTCAATTTAGAGAAACCATGTGACTCCTTAAATAATCTGTTTCTAAGTGAATTTAGCACTTTGCTAATATTCTTTTGTTGCATAATATATCCACAGTTGGGAATATCGTGGTATACTGCTGTTTGAATCTAAGCTGTTTGTCCAGAGCAAGTTGAAAAATGTAGCACAGTTTGAATCATCAGTAACAGAACTAAGAACATCGTGCATCTACCAGTGCCGGTATTCCTTATACAACTGCTAGACACAAGGATATGTACATTATTTTAGCAGAGATTGATGGTAACAGTGGTTTTATTAAGCTACTCTGAGAAGTAAATGAATGATTCATTTCCAGCACACACCCAGCATTCAGTCTTCATTCTTATCTAAACTGGAAAGGAGTTTAGCATTTACTGTTTCGATTTAGCAGCTGTCACTCCTGCGTGCTGGGCTATATTATGGCCCCATCATGTGTGAAAACACGTGTGGATATTTTATCCAGCTATTATATATAGCAAACAGAGGTGGATCTAAAAAAAAATTGTCACAGTAAATGAGTGAATTAGATGTACAAATCTATGTATAGGTGGATAGAAATCATTCCCTTTTACCTGGATTATTTTCTATTATGTCAAATATACGCATTCTTTTATTTACAAGTGAATTGAATTGTGGACAATCAAAACTGGGTAGCAAATGACGCATTTTTGTCTTCCTGGCACTTTTTTCCTTTCCTAATGCTGTTGCTTAACAGGAATCCACCCAAATCTTTACACTTCAATATGGAACTTCTTCAAAAATGACTGTGGTCACGAGCATACCTGTCATTTGTCCAAAATTTACACAAAGTCCCTTATTTTGCCTGATATTTTTACCCTTTTCCTAGTAAAATTTTTAATTTTCTGCTAAATAAATGAGGATTATAGTCAGTCAATAGTACCAACATTAGAGTTTCATAATTCTTACAAAATAAGACAATGCAAAACCTGATGTTCTATTAACTTTTTAAGTAAAGTTGAGTAATCTTAAATATTTTTCCCTGATTTTGGGCCTTTTTGGATTTGTCTGATTTGCTGAGTAAAGCAGTTGAGTGATGTGGTCATGGTTTCACGATACAAAACATCTTGGTCGCAGAATACAGCTATTTTGTAGGACATCAGGAAATGCGACTATAGAATACTGAAGCAATGGTTGTGCGATTTTGCTGCCACTGAATATCGATTTTAGTGTAACTAATTGCTCTAATGAAACCTAACTCACCCAGCAAAACACTTTCTGTTGAGAATTCTTCTGAGGTACATTACCCTTGCGTAATTCAGCAGCCTATGTAAATAAGTAAAGCGAGATTTGTGTAATACTTGTATACAGTTAACACTTTTTATATCTTAATATCTCTCTCTCTTTAATGTTCATCTGCTTTTTATCTTTTTTGTGTTCTTCCTGGCACCTTCCCTCTACTCAGTGTCTATCTTAATACTTTTATATTAAAGCAGCAAGGAGGTCACATACTAAGTAACAACAATTCTTATTTGTTTTCCCTTCTCCTGGTTGTGTGTATGCATGTCTGTCATTTTATTTCTGTCATTGTAATAATAATAATTATAATAATAATGACATTTCGCCTACTCAGAGACTGCACATTTATTATGCATTTTGTATGCTCTGCACATGAGGTTTGCACACTAGAAGGAGGTTATGTGATACTATATGGCCCCAGATATTGTAATGGTTATCTTATCTGGTTGACATATACTGTGCCCTTCACAGGGTCAGAGATCATTGATATGTGCATTCTTTATTACCTAGGGAAAACTAAATGGGCATAGAGCAAGGGTACACCTGTTTGCCCCAAGCAGCATTATCAGTGCTGTACAGATTGGTGTGCCAGTGAGGCTTAGGATATCACCTGTTTATCAGAGCTCATTCATAATCGATGTGCTGTGTATACCTGTAGTATGATCCAGTTTATGAATTTGGATATTTTGGGAGTCTACTGTGCCACTTCAATTTGGATGTTTAAAGCTGTCAGTGGTGGTAGGGATCGAAGTAGATCAGTTGTGAGGTCAGCAATGCACCACAATGTGGTATAGGTTCAAAGGTAGGTACTAGGCTATTGGCCCAAGGGCCTAAGTAAACCTAGTCAACAAGGTTCCCTGGCTTACACCACCCAAGAAAGTTATTTTCCTGTGCCACTGTCGAGCAGAGCCACAGAAGTGATCCTCGGGGTGTATTTCCTATTTACCATCCATTCATCGAGATTTTTCTTGAAGAGTGCTAATGAGGAACTTTGCTTGACATAGATGGGTAGCTTGTTCCAGATTATGGGAAAGTTCTGGGACAGGAATCTATCCCTCTAGCATATCCTGTTTATTGTGGTGACAAGGTTTAGGTCCCTAGAGCGTGTAGCTCGGAGGGATTTGGATTTCTTTAGGTGCAGCATGTCCAGCAGTTCTGGGTTTGACATAGCTTTGTATGTTAGGCAGAGATCACTTCGGAGTAGGCGATATGCTACGGAGTAAAGCTGGAGTTATTTGAGATGGTCAGTGTAGGGCATCTGTTTGAGGCTAGTAATCCTCTTTGTGAGGTACTTCTGTGGCTTTTCCAGCTGCTGCAGATGTCTTGTGAGGTACATTCCAAAAGGGGGGTTGTACTCTATAATGGGTCTAATGAGTGTCGAGTATAGGGTAACAATGATCTCTCTTTTCCTGGATGAAAACCCTTTTGTGATGAAGTGTGCCATGTAAAAGGACTTCCTGACTACTGTGGCGATGTGATTATCAAAGGAGAGACTGTTGTTCACCTGGGTCCCAAGGTCTCTTATCACACATTCGGTGTTAAGTAGACTGCTGCCTATGTGGTAGCAGCTCATGGGTACAGAGTTTTTACCAAAGGGGATGACAATGCACTTTTTGGCATTGAGTTTGAGGCCATGCCTGTGGCACCAGACATCTGTCTCACTGAGGCCCTTCTGTAGGATGTCCACATCATTTGGGGACTCTACTATGGCTCCTAGTTTGCAGTCATCTGTGAACTTCATTAGCCAGAGGCCTTTTGTGTTAGCCTGTACTTCAGAGAAGTAGATACCAAACAGGAGAGGTCCCAGGACTCAACCCTGTGGTACTCCACTTGTCACTGGTTTGAAGATTTGGAGTCAGCAACCTTTACAGTGTGGGTTCTGTCAGTGAGCCAGTTGGCAGTCCGTCTTGTGACATAGGGATTTATACCTAGTTTAGTGAGTTTAGCTATAATTCCAGAATGGGGGATGGTGTTGAAAGCCTTGGCAAGGTCAAGATAGGCTGTGTGAACCACTTTGCCCTCATCTACTGCTTTGGTGACTGCCTCAAAGAAGTCGATCAGGTTCAGGAGGCATGATCTGCCTTTCACAAACCTGAACTGGGTGGAATCCAGAGTTTGGAGGTTACCAATGTCTTTGTTTATGAGTTCCACCATGATACGTTCCATGGCCTGTCAGACCAAGCTCGTCAGGCTGATAGGGTGATGGTTCCCAGGATCAGTGGTGGCTCTCCCTTCATGGAGTGGGATAACTGTTGCTGTGTGCCATTCAGTGGGCACAAAGCCTGATGTAAGGCTATGATTGAACATGGTGCTTAGGTGGGGAGCCAGTTCGTTCTGAAGTTCATGTAAAACGCAGCCTGGGATGTTGTCCGGTCCCATGGATGCTGTGTTTTTGGCTTTAGAGAGTGCAGCTTTTACCTGCACAGTTGTGATTGCAGGGACTCTGTATTCTTCCTGTATAGATATGGGCCCTTTGGGGGGTGGGGGGGGGGTAAAGTTAGCACTGAACCTATCTGCCAGGATGTTGGCAATATCAGTTGGTTCCATAATTTTCATGCCATTGTGCTGTACCTCAGAGCAAATCTGGGTACTGCCATTGAGATTCTTGACATAGCTATAGAATGCTTTGTGGTTGTTCTTAGAATCAGTGGCAATTTTGTTTTTGTAGCTAGCTTTGGAGAATCTTATTAGGGAGCTCAGCTTCTTACTGAGGCTGACAATGGAGCTCCTCCACTCATGGGATTTTACTCTATTTTGCAACAGACCACTAAGATCCAGCTACAAAAATCACTTGCAGACCACTAAAGCCAATAACTCTGCTGGTGAAGCACTATTCTCTTGTACCATAGCCAAATTATGGAACTCCCTCCCACCCACAATTACCTCCATACCATCATGCACCCACTTCAAAACTTTACTAAAAGCATACTTAAAAACATGCTGGCTATGCCCTTACAACTCCCACTCTAATATCACCCACCCCATCCAACCACTACCTTTCTTTCCACCCCACTAACTACCTTGATGATAGCAAGCTCAGATGCTCATAAGCCTAGTACTTATTATACAGCAGGAACTTCTCATTGTAACATTTGTTAATGCCTGGTATGCACTTCACAGATAAAGATTCTAGTTGTCTACTGATGTACTATGTTCTTCATCTGCAAATATGTTGTAAGTAATTGCTATGTAAATTGTTAATCACTATGTAATCCAATGTAACTACTGTCTGTTTATTTTAACTGTGGAGCTTTTCTCCCCAGGCCTCCGCTGAAAATGGACCTACGTCCAGTCGGACACTCCCGGTCAACAAATATAAATAAAAATAAAAATAAATAAATAAAATAAATAAACAGTTTCTTCCTTCTGTTGTAGAGTTTGTTTATGGCAAGGGACTGCCAGATTGGCTTCCTTTTTTTGGAGGATAGCATCTTGGTTCTGTTTGGGATAGCACAACCCATGCACTCGTGTAAAAGCTTATAGAGTGCATTTGTGTAGGATTCAGCAGTCGTAACTGTATTGTCCATCTGCATGGGTGTCATGAAGTTCACCACTTCTGTCTTAAGAAGCATGAAGTTGGCTTTGGAGAAATCTTTTACAGTGGTTTCCTTAAGGGGGGGTGGGATGTGAATATCTAGGGTGATTAGCTTATGGTCAGATCAGCCCAACGAGGAGTTGACTTCAGGTGTGGAACACTGGTCACTCATGTTGGTAATGACTAGGTCGAGAATATTGTTGCCCCTGGTGGGGGTGTGGATAAGTTGATCCAGGACATTGGAATTTATGAATTCCAGAAAGCGTTGAGCAAAGGATTTGGTACGAGTAGTTTTCCCAGTTAATGGTGGGATAGTTGAAATTCCCCATTATTAGGGTGATTGGCTGAACCCTAATATTTTCCAGTATATCAAGAAAAGAGGAGTGGGAATCCTGGGGCATGGTGGGGGATCTGTATCAAGCTACAATTTGGATTGCAGTTTTGCAGTTTTGCCCAGAGTTAGTTCACTTGGATAACCTTGAATGCATTATGCTGAGCAACTAGCCTGGAAGTGTGGATATCCTTAATGAATATGGACACACCTCCGCCTTTGGTGTTCCGGTCCAGGTTACATGGTCGATAAGTGTGGTATGAGTTACAGCCTAGTAGTGCAGGGGTGCTCTCTGTGATTTTTCGAATGTTGACAAGAAAGCCTAGGATACATTGTATAGTCTAGCTGAGCTGAAAAGTGCACAATGAATGAATCTGCTGCCAAATAATATGCATTTCTGCCATCTATTAAACATTCTGCCACAAATCAAAATGTTAATGCTGGTCTGTGTGAGAATAATACCTGAGTCTGATGGCTGTACAATGATGACCACCGTTATTTGAAGCATAAAGTATAACAAATAAAAAGGGGATAATTTGCAATTGTAGGTTACTGTGGCAAAATTGAAGCATCTATTATTTAAAAGCAGAATCTCACATGATTTTCTACTACTGTATAACTTTCCTAAGCAGGCCGCAGATTTTAATGTCATTGTTGTGATGATGTGATTATAGGACAGTAATGCACACAAACAACAGACTGTCTGATTCTTTGCCAGAGCAGGCACCATCAGTTAATTCAAGCAGCACCCCAAAAGGCACAGTAAATACAACGAGCACATCATTATGTTTGCATCAAGCACTGTCACATTATAGCTTAGTAAATGCAGAATAGTAATTATTAATGTAAAGTAATTACCTGTCCCTTTATTTATTTATCTGTCTTGTTTTGTAGAGCACACCTGACTTGTTTCCCTTGAATGAAGCTTGCAAACTGTAAACCAGTATATCACACTGTTAGTATAGTAATTTTGTTAGCTTTTCCTGTAGTAGTCTTTTATGAACAGATTCTTGTGAAATGATAGTAGCACTTTGCATTGAAGAGATTGTTTACATTTTCTAAAGTAATTTTAAAGTAAAAGGCACTCTCAAGTTTTATTGGCCACATGTGATTGATAAATCTTGCACATAAAAAAGTGGATGTTTTATTGAGAAATTAAACCTTTGACCACATGTATTATTCCATTTACAAATATCTATATATATATATTTACCTATCTATTTATATATATATCAAGTCTATCTATATGTATACACGTAAATAGGTATTAAAAAACACAGATCCTTGTACTGGGTGTCAAGAGTTTTCCAACTTTGGGGTAAGACATCTCCATCCCATAAGGAAAAACAATAAACCTCAGGGAAAACTGGGTATGCATATGTACAAAATACACACACACACACACACACACACACACACACACACACACACACACACACACACACACACACACACACACACACACACACCATACATATTTCTTTTCTAATATAGTAATTGAAAATTAGTGCAGGGGTTATTTATGAAATAAACAAACTAAGTCCTAGAAAAAAAGTTGCATGATGACATTTTAGTCAATATACAGTCATATCAGCATTTGTTGCATTTTAAGAATACATTTAGTTACTTAAATTAATTTATCCTTTCTGTTAACCCAGTAGGCTTCACTATACAAAAGTGCCACTTGTCAATGTTGGCTCAGCTCACTAATCTGATTAAGTGACTCATGGTCACACTAACAGTCCTGAGACTGTCAGCAGCAGTAGTGCGGTTCATACATGCATATATACATTTAAAAAATCAGATAGTTGGCCAACAGTAGTAGAAATAAATTAACAAAGTTTGTATATTGTAAGCAAAAACCCTGCATTATTGTTAGAGAGAGAATGATTCTAAACTAGAGAAACACAGGAAGCAGGAGATGGGTATAAAAATTAGGTTTTAGCAGTTAAAACCTGGAAGCAATCATCTCTAGGAATAATCTTTTCTGTGTCTATCCAACTGCTTTCTTAAATTCATCACCATCATCATCATCAGCTCCCCTTTTTCCCATTTAATTTCTACATGGGGTTAACTGTCGCCATCTCTCTCGATTCAGTGTCACACTCCTGCCTTCTTCAACACTCAAGCCTGACTATCGCAGATCTTCTTTCAAACAATCCATCCACCTCCTTGCTGGACACCCTCGCTTCCTCTTACCTTCTTCCTGTCTCTCCCAAATCTCCCTCACCAGATTGTCTTCTGCTTTTCTACTCATGTGCCCATACCATCGTAATCTGTTCTGTTTGATCTTTTCTGCAACTGGAGCTACTTTGGCTTCTGCTCTTATGTCCTCATTTCTTCATCTGTCCCATAGTGTGCATCCTGTCACCTTTCTTAGGCACTTCATTTCCGCCACCTCTAGCTTCTTCAACTGTTCTGCCTTTACTGCCCAGGTTTCTGTACCATACAGTAGTACTGGTCGCACCACTGTCTTGTACACCTTACTTTTCAGCTTCTTTGGCATTCTTCTGTCATAGACTACACCTGATACTCTATGCCAGTTGGCTGCAGCCCCTCTGATTCTAGCTTTGACCTCTTCATTCAGACTACCTTTCTCCTCAACCACCACTCCCAGATACTTGAAGCTGTTTACCTGTTCCACTATCTTCCCTTCTATCTCTATTCTCAGCTTCTTCTGATTTTCCCAATCTGCTGCCATTACCACTGTCATATCTGTACTTAGTTTCATCCCATGTGCCTTCAGATTTGCATTCCATTCTCCCATCCTTTGCTGAAGTTCTAGCTCAGAGTCTGCCTGCACTGCCACATCGTCTGCATACAGCAGCTTTGTTGATCCGTCCCCTCCAACTGGTTTGCTAATGTAGTCCATCACCAGTATGAACAGCAGTGGGCTCAGAGCTGAACCCTGGTGTACACCCACACCCACTGGGAACCCCTCTGTGAGGTCGAACACTGTTTGTACTTGATTCATTGGGTCTATATACATAGCCTGCCCTAATTCTACCAATGTTTCTGGGACTTCAAACCACTGCAGTACTGCCCAAATCAGCTTTCTTGGGAACTTGTCATATCCTTTCTCCAAGTCTAGGAATGCCCAGTTGGACGCTCTCCTCATCTGTACCTTCTTCTGAAGTATCTGTTTCAATGCAAACATCAGGTCAGATGTGCTGCATTCTCATCTGAATCCAAATTGCTCATCTCCCATCTTACATTCTACTACTCTGCGTATCCGTTTATCAATCACTGTCTCCGGAGCATTCATGCAATGTGATAGGAGTTTGATACCTCTGTACTGCCCACAGTTGTGGATGGTACACTGCCAGTGTATGCCCACCATAAAGTCCAGCAGCCCTGGATCAATAAGGTACTGGCTGGCCTGTGTCTAATTGGCCAGCCTGGGTTACGTGGAATAGCTCAGTTGAGCGAATGCTGGACATAAAACCAACCAACCTGCCAAACATGAACTGAGAATTGTTACGCTTAATGTAGGTTCACTGACAGGACGCAGCTTGGAAGTGGATGACATGATGATATGGAGGAGGCTGGACATCCTATGTATCCAGGAGATGAGATGGAAGGGCAGTACAGCAAAGCCACTTGGCTTGGGATCCCGAGTCTACTACTCAGGCGGAGGGCAGGTTAGAAATGGTGTAGGAATTGTGGTGAGAGAGAGGCTTCAGAAGGCAGTAAGGGATATCATCAGAATTAATGACAGACTCATGGCAATCAGACTCCAGTGTAATGATAGGGCAGTATTCATAATCTCAGCATATGCCCCATAGCAGGGTTGTGATAGTGAGGAAAAGAGTGCATTCAGACAGCAGTTGCAGGACCTACTAGATAAAGCAGGGCAACATGAATTGGTGTTGATAATGGGTAACTTAAATGCACATATCGGGACAGACAGAACAGGATATGAGGACTGCCTGGGTTCACATGGGTGGACCAACATCAATAAAGAAGGAGAAGCCATTCTAGACTTCTGTCTGGCAAATGGCTTGATAGTAGCCAACACATGGTTCAGAAAGAGAGACAGTCACAAGATCACATACAAGAGTGGCCAACATGCAACTCAGGTAGACTTCCTCCTAGTAAGGAAAAGGCACTGGGGTAGAATCCATTATTGCAAAGTCATCCTCAGTGAAACAGTCGGCCTACAGCATAACCCACTAGTTGTCACAATCAGCTGCAAGCAGTGGTCAGAGAAGGCTCTAAGGTCAGCAGAGACCAGGCTGAAGACCTGGACGTTGACGGGAGAGAAAGTACAGCAGTTCAAGGAATTATAAACAGTAATAAAAATAAAAAAGTGAGCCACCAAAGCAGTATTTGTGTGAAACACTAGTTAATTTAACTTTAAACACTGTCAAAGTAAAACCAATTAAGCGCTTTCACCAAGAAACATGAATTGGCTTCATCAGAATCATTCAGTTATGATACAACTTCCTTTATATATTCTAATTACTTAAGCAACTATTCATGATTTTGTCTGCATCAGTGAAATTACCCTGACTAAACTTAAAGGCATACTTCCCCTGACTATGTACTGTACACAATAACATGCTGTAAACCAAAATAATATGTAAAAATGAAGATAATAATATAAAACATACTTAAAAAGAAAAGAAAAAATACCTCCAGCAGGATAAACAATGTGTTTATACATCCATCCTCTAAACAAAACTTTGTGTTCGATTTAAGTGCACATTGTAAGACTAGGAATATTATTTACTTAGCAACATGTACTTTATGTGAAAGCTTCTATTTGGGCAAGACAAATAGAATGTTATATGAGCGGATTTGTGAACATAAATATGCCATAAGGAGGGCTGATTTAACAAATGCTCTTGCTAAGCATGTGTTTCAGTCAGGCTCTTCACACTATTTTAAATTTAAAGTAGTAGAAATTATTTATAAAGAGCTAAGAGGTGACTTTATAAATTTTACAGAAGAAAGGGAATTATATTGGATATGTACGTTTTGTACTGACAGGAAACCAGGGTTAAATGACAGGGTCTCTTTAAAGCCTATCTTGAAATCTAGGGATTTGCATAAATAATTGCTCTGATGTTTTTATTGGTTGTATAACTGTTTAAATTATTTTATAATGATGCTTTTTTATTCAGTCTGACGAAGAACCTTGTGTTTGAAAGCACTTACTCTGCTATTAAATACTTGGTAACACTTGTATACCTGTATCATATTAACAATTGTGTTTGCAATTAATTGTCAATTTAATTCTACTCTGTTGTAAATTAACTTTCCAGATGTAAAGCATGCTATTACAGCTAACCTATACTCAGTGTGGCAATCTGACTATTTTTTAATGTACTTTATTGTGTTCTATATACGTTTCTATCGCTGTATTACTTCCTTTGGAGCTTTTCTCCCCAGGCCTCCACTGAAAATGGACATGTATCCAGTTGGACTATCCCGGTCAAAAAATAAAAATAAATAAATAAATTTGTTTTGCTACAACCGCCTTGGTCATTGGAACTTTTTTTACTTTTACTTGGAATACTTAAAAAATAAACTTAATAAGTTTAAGGAATTACTCAGGGCTCTAGCACCCCAAGAAGAGGAGGAAATAGGTGGAGTTGAAGAAGAGTGGCAGCACATGTGTTAGGACTACAGAAAAGATATGTGGTCGAGCCAGGTATAGAAATAAGCTACATAAGGAAAGCTGGTGGTGGAATGCAAAAGTCCAGGAAGTCATTAAAAGAAAGAAGTACAGAAAGAAGTGGGAGACAGAAAAGACTGACCAGGCTAGGAAGGACTTTTGGTTGGCTAACAAAGAAGCTAAGAAAGAAGTTGCAATAGCATCAGAGACACTGCACCAACTTCTGGAAAGTGACTCAGTAAGGGGCACAAAGAAACTATATCAGGTTACAAGGCAAAGACAGAAAGATAAGGAAGATAGTCAGACACCCTTCATAAGGGATGCCAGCAACAACCTGCTCACCAGTCCACAGGACATCAAAGGCAAATGGAAGGAGTATTTCCAGCAGCTTCTGAATGAAGAAAACCCCACAGAAGCTGTACTGCCCCAGAAACAGCCTATGATGAGAGAAGAAGAGGAGCCCATCCTAGAAGAAGTAAGAACAGCACTAAGGAAGATGAAGTCAGGGAAAGAAGCAGGGTCAGGTGAGGTCACAGCAGATATGATAAAGCAGCAGGGTCAGGTGAGGTCACAGCAGATATGATAAAGCAGCAGGGTCAGGTGAGGTCACAGCCGATATGATAACGATGCTGGGTGAGATGGGGGTGAAATGGCTCCTGGGGGTACTAATAGCAGTGTGGAGAGAAAGGCGTATCCCAGATGACTGGAGAACAAGCATATACTCCTGCTTTCTTAAATTACTGATTGCAAATACTTGGATTCCTTTTCTCGTTTCTGTGCTTTCACCTCACTGGTAGTCTAGGGCACTTACCATCTGAAAGCATGAAGTAGTTGTTTAGGTATCAGATCACTAATATTATGTGCAGTAAGAGAACAGGAACATTTTCCACCCTCTCAGACGTTGATGGAATTTCCCATCCCTCATCAGTATCATCAGAATAGCTTTTCTTTCAATAGTTTTTTTTTTTTTTTAGTTTTCCTTATATTTTACAATGCCACAAGGACACCAGTGTCTGCTGTGGCAACCTAGTCATGGAATACAGCCTACTGCATTCCTATTTTTTTAATAAAATGGCATAGTATAAAAACATAAATAAATAACTTACTGCTCTGTTTTGCTGTTAAGTTGTGCTGATCTTACCCAACATATTGGTTCAGATATTTAAAACTGTTGCCAGATCATTTTAAGGTCTGCCCTCTTGGTTGATGCAGACATTATACTATAACTATGTCCCTTTTTTACTTTTGAGATTACACACACATACTTGCATACATGTGAATGCATACATTTTTTTACACGCGCACACACACACACACACACACACACACACACACACACACACACACACACGCACACACATGCACACATGCACACACACACACACACACACACACACACACACACACACACACACACACACACGCATCCAAGTGCATATAAATTAGTTAAGTAACAGTTTAAAATAGAGAAATTGCCCCTGTATGCTTACTGTTTTGGTAGGTAACTTCTTAATGTGGCTTCCCAAAAGAGTTGTTCCAGTGTGTACTAAGACAAAAATCTGAGTCTAATGAAAAAAAAATAAAATGCATTTTGCCAAAAGCGATATGTGTACTTTACCTAACATTAGCAAAGCAAGCTTTTTTCTTAGGGTCATAGGTTCATAGGAGTCTACTAGACTAACAACCACAAGGGCCTTTTTAAGCCTTGGCATGCATCCCTAGTCTCTGACAAGTTCTGTCCTCTTCAGTAGCCCTATGCTAGCTAATAGTACACATAACCAAGTTGTATTCTTTTTCTGCAGTCTAAATTATTTTTTTTTCCAAATTTTTGAAATTTAAATGTGTTACATTGATCCTTAATTGTAACAACAGATGTAAATTGCTATTTTTAATTTAGATTGATTCTGTAAGCTCTTTTTTAATAAATCCACTTTCAGGAGAATGTCGTTGACACTACCTGTGATATGTTGTTCTGTTACTAAACAGAGTTGTGTTGTTGTGTCTTTTGGCTTTTCCCGGTTAAGGGGTCGTCACAGCGGAACTCCGGTCCGCTAATGATTGGCAGTAGATTTTTACGTGCTGAGTTTCCAGCTCTGACGCATAACCTTCAATGAAAGAAGGTACACCCATTCACGCATATCTCCACACAGAAGATGCTCTAGCTGAGAATCGAACTGGACAACGTCTTACTGTGAGGTGACAATGCTACCGCAGCACCACCACCGCAGTTACTAAACAGAGTGAAAGAGAGAAATAACTGAAGGAAATGAAGCCACCTTTTGAATAATGATAGCTTTTTTATTTTACATAGTCTGAATTCACAGCAATAATACTATCAAAAATGTGTTTGTGTCCTGTAAATGTAAAAGCATTTCTGCTTGAAGATTAGCTCGACAACATAGAGAAAAAATGCAGCTGATATGCTTGTAATTGCAGTTTTATTTCATGTCACAGACTGATACAACAGCATGTATCAACACTTGAGGTACTACAGTAATCAGTTAAACTGTACAAATTTCCCAGGTAAATCTGTAAGTAAGAGAGGCCAGCTTTGCTCTTTCTGTATGCTTTCTGTATGCTAGAGAAAATTAATGCATTTCTTATTCAGTTTCATTTAATGCAGAAAGATAACAGAGGGTGATAATCCTGAACTGATGTTCTATGGTGCAGCAATCGATGTATTTGTCTCCTAGGTCTAGTATTTCACTAATTCCATTTGGCAAAATTCCTGGATTTTGAAGAGATGAATTAATGCAAGCTCACAGAATACATGCTCCATACAGAATCATCTATAGCTTATGATTTGCTGTTGGTGTTTCCCAATTGATTTCCCTATTGGAAAATTCTGTACATACATCATACAGGTTGTCTGAATTTAATTATATTATATTACTCCTGCCAAAGATAAGTAATACATGTTTCAAACATTGTTATACTGCATTGCTTGTCATAGATCCAGACTGTTCAGCAGTTTTATGAAACATTCCAGCCAGTGAGAAATATCGACCATTTACTGATGTAGCACAATTTTTACATTACAAGGTCTATAATTTGTGGTAGAAAACATATTTTAGATAAAATGTTTAATAGGAAGAGCATTTTGTAAAAGGCATACAAACATAGATTTTCATACATGCAAAATATGTTATATGTTGAAACACAACCTAATTGATGATGGTTTGTATTTCTTTTTTCAAAATATAAAAGTATCATGACTTAGAACAGATGCTACATTTTAATAATACAGTAATATTTCACAAGTAAAATACAATAAAAGTAAACAAGCTAACTTAGAGAACTCTTTGCGATATATACAATTGTGCCTGAGAAGGAAACAAGCATTTGAATGATCATGTTTTAATTTGTTATAACTTGCTTTAAATAATAAGTAGGTCATTAAAAACAAAATATATATGGGTTATTTAAAGTGAATGAATTTACAGAGGTGGTATTTTAACAGAGGTTGTATTTTATTGGTATATATCAATAAGAGATAGAGCGTTTATCCAACAATGTTTAATAAAAGATTTTGGAAAGATCCTGCTTTGCTTTATATTAATCTCTTGAAGGGATAATACAAATTATTCAAATTCTGGTAGGATTGGTAGTTTCCCATTTCCTTGTGATGCTTTTTTTTTGCCACTGCTAAACTTCTCTGTAGTAAATAACTATTTTTCATGTTAATTTCATGATTGATTATTATATTAAATTAAACTAGAACTCTGGTAAAAGAAGAGGTCTCTGTCCATAAAGATTTAGGAAAATATTCAGTTTTGATGCAGTAATTATGTATGAGATGGCAGTCACAAAATGTATGTATCCAGTCAGCTTAACAGGCCTTTTTACATCTCCAGCATGTGACAGTCTTTTCTGTGTTATATTTTCCTGTGCTATTTGGAATTAAGAAACCTGTGTGCGAAACTTATCATGTAAAAACATATGCCAGTAGTGACTCCCAAGTGATATTTTTTACTGATTTCACGAAATCAGTTTTGTCTTGTGATATCGATATATTAGGACCTGGTGAGGTATAATCCTAACATTTGTTATTTATTTTGAAAATTAGTGTAGGAGTTATTTATGAAATAAACATTAAACTAAGGCCTAGGAAAAAACTGCATGATGACAATTTACTCAATATACAGTCATATCAGCATTAATTGCATTTTAAGAATACATTCAGTATATGTGGCTGATTAATTTAGGTATAAACTGTTCTATCACCCACTGGATATCCAACTGGCTCACTGATAGGACCCAGGAGGTCAAAATAGGTGAGACCACCTCCACAAGAGGCTAGTCACTAGTGGAGTCCCCCAGGGCTCTATACTGGGTCTGCTCTGTTTTGGCATCTGTTTCTCCAAAATGGAAGCAAATGCTGAGGGTTTATGGCTGACTAAGTTTGCAGATGATTGTAAGCTGAGGATTATCATCAACTCCCCTGCAGACACAAGCATTTTTCAAGAAGGTCTGTCTCTGACTAATAAATGGTTCCAAAGCTATGGTCTTAAACTCAATGCTACGAAATGCATAATTGTACACTTTGGGGAGTCAACCATGCCAGCTAATTACCATGTTGATAATACACCCCTAAGAGTTGATCCATTGGTCAGAGATCTGGGTATGCACATAGACAGTAGCCTTACCTTTGACCACCATGTGGCCACAGTGGTGAGGAAATCCTTTTATGTTGCAGCTCTTATAAGTGAAGGCATGGCATGTAGGTCCAAAGAGGTCATTATCACACTGTACTTCATCCTTATCAGACCAATCACAGAGTACAATGCTCCCTTTCTTATGTACCTGACCAGGCAGATGCAGCAACTAGAGTGACCTCAAGGGTTCCTTACAAAAAGAATACACGTCATAACAAATGTGCCTTACACAGAGTGCCTTAAAGCCCTTTCTCTACTCAGTCTCCTATAGATTGCTGAGGAGTGGTCTTTGCCTGGCTTACAAGGCATCCACAAGCCCCACACTTACGAATCTCCTGCATATTTGTAAGTCAAAAGGTACCAGAAATACAAGATCTTAGGACCTGTATTTTGTCTGTGACATAAACAGAACATGCTGGAGAGACAGATATGTGTCCCAGAGACTGCCCTCCTATGGAACAGGCTTCCCAGCTATGTGAGGCTGAGTTCATTTATTACCCAGTTTAAGCACAGAGTAGGCTAGTGGATGGGAATAGGAAATTTACACCAGGCCTGGCAACCATGTCACTTATGGATAGAAGTAGCTTATAAATGCCTGGGCCTCATATTATAAGTGGTATGCAGGACATCATTATTATTTCGGAAAAACTTGTCTCTGCTAAGAAAGGCCCCCTGGGTCATTAGCCTAGTAACAGTCTATGAATCTATGAGATTATATTTTCCATTTCTAGGCTGTTATGTAGAATTTCAAAAAGAAATGTTATTAGTTTTGGGATTTCTTTATAATGGAATGTGATAAAGGAAGGAATTTGTCTTGTGCAAAAGGTCTTATACTTTGAAAAAAGAAAACGTTTTGTGAGTCTCGATTGTATTCAGATACTAATGTTTGTATTATATTTGTTTTTGTACCATCCAGACAATAGAACCAACATATTATTTTTCAAAATTTCAAGTTTTTGTTTGTGAGTTTTTTTTAAAGAAACCTTTAATAATACTAAAGGGAATTAGTGCATAAAGTCAGAGTTTCAGATCTGTGTTACTTACAATTGTGTTTTTTTTTTTAAGTTTTTACAACAAGATTTGCATATTTAAATTGAGAAGGTGAAGAGATGTTGGAATGAATATAATTACATTGGCAGATCCTAAAGAAAGTGTTTGTATTGGTGTTTGTACTGCTACCGATTTGGTTTACATATCAACTTCTGTCTAGCAGCTTTTGTAGTGCTGGGGATTGTCAAGGCTTTTGTCACATTGTTGGTGTTGATAAGGTGCTATTTATGTGGACAGCTGTTTGGAGAGGTGTTAGAAAAGTTGAATTTTGTTTTCTAAAGCCTGCTTAGGCCACTATCGTGGTAGCAGTGTTCATTCCAGGACATCGTTGAGCCAGGCAGCTGTTAAAGCCCCAGGTCTCAGTCATACCCTAGACATGTACAGCAGTAACCTAAGTGGGCTACATGTAGGGCCTGGGAAGTTTATGTTTACATGATTTTGCATTATTCAACTAATAATGAATCCTGCAGTCTGATTAGTTAAGACATGGTAGCCAACACCATGGCATAGGTGGAGAAAACCTGGTTATGGTGCAGGCAACCCAAACTTAATTAGTTAATTGTGTGCCTCTAGCTGCTGGCTGGAGACAATGGGAGTGATTGACAGCTGTTTGCTTGCCTACCCTGGTAGGAAGGAGGCAGCTGTGACTTGCCACATGGGTGACATTTAACAGGAGAGCTAGGTAATATCCTAGTGGAGATCCAAGCCAGATGGACCTGCAGTGCCATTAGTGTAGTCACACTATGACAGCAAGGAGGAACTGGTGTGTGGGGGCATACCTCCCACTTGGGGGTAGTGACAGTGGGCTTTGAAGAACCACCAAGGAGGGGAGAAGGCAGGTCACCTACCAGGATGAGCAAGCTCACTGGATCCCTATCAGCTGACTCTCATTAGGGAACAAAGGGCTGATAGGGAATTCCTGGGCAGGAAGAAGCAATCAGTAAGGGCATTGCCTAGCCCTTAAGTACCCAACTGCTATTTTACTGGAATGAGGGAGCCAGGAGTGTGAAGGTAGAGGAACCATCTGGCAAGGTCATGGGGAAAAATAACATGTTCTGTAGTCAGTTTTGTGTTCAAAATGTACTGAGCAGAAATACTAAATACTAATGTGCCACATGCAGGTTATTTGATCTTCTTTTTACTCGTAACTGCTTCACCATTGGTTCGACCATCTTAACAGCTGATGCAAGGCCAATGGTCTCAGATTAAATGTGAAAAAATGTAATGTTCATTTCGGTAAACAAAACAAAACATTTTCCTATGGAACATAGGTGCATACCTCTCATCAAACACTGCCATAAGGGATCTAGACATTATTTTTGATAAGTTCTTCTCTTTTGACCATCATAGCTCCACTGTTGTTCAGAAATCCTTCTACTTAGCTGATCTTATTTAAAAGGCATCTGCTTTAACTCCAATGAAGTCTTAATTCCCCATTACTCATATCTCATCAAACGCATTATTGAATAGAATACCCATTTTGGTATGTATTTGTCTAAGTATATCCCTCATTGTTAGAGAACTCAGAGGTTCAGAACTAAAAAGATCAGTAGCCACAAAAAGTTTAGTTATCAGGACAGAACGGCAGCCTTTTCATGTACTCATTTTCTTATAGAGTCCTTAGTGGGTATCTGTGTCTAGGCTTTCAAGCCATGAAAGCTGTGACCTTCTTTGACTTTCTATTCCTTCGCAGAATAAATGGTTCTGTAAACACCCAGAAAAGGAACTAAACCATTACCAATAGACAGATAGTACATGTTTGTGTGATAGGTTCATATCCCAACATATCCCTCTCCTCTGGAACAAACTTCCACTACATGTCAAGTAGAGTAGCACCATTGTTACCTTCAGGTTCTACCTAGATAATTGGATGCACATCCTCAAATTGTCTCTTGGTCTGCCTTGTATTGTCCTCTTTATGGTTGGAGAGAACTTTTGGATTTGGTTTATTGGCTAGGCATGTAATACTGAACTATTAACCTACTAATCCGTGTTAAAAATTATAGCCCAAAATAGACAGTTGTACAGAAAATCAGAAAAAAAATTTGGTAAGTAAAATCCTGACATAAATAAAATATATGAATAAATGTATACCTGACTACTAGATTCAATGGCACAGCTTTCAACCATTCAAGTCCTCAAACCTACCAATGACCACCAGTTGTTAAATCTCCTTTTATGTTGTTAGAAGACTCAGATGTTGACAATGGGTATCATCTTATCTGTAACAGTCCACTTTAAACACTTTGATTCTGATCAGTAAGTAAAATTATAAGGTTTCTAGTTACCAACACTCTCAACAGCAAACAGTGAGATCCAATTTTTCTAAAAAGCACTTTGTAGTTTACACTTCTAAGAACCAGCAACCTGGGGTTAAATGCTGTTTGGTTAGACTGCAACATGTAAGCAAAACATAATCATTCTACATAAAAGCTATCTGTCTCCACTAAGTAATGGTTATGGGGTTGGCATAATGGTTAAGGCATTCTCATAAATAAAATGTGCAGGGTTTGATTCAGACTTCAGGCTATTGGCTAAGCTTAAAATGGCCCTTTAGAGCAGTTAACCTCATTTTTAGCTATGAACCTGTACAGCTAGTAATAGAAAGGCAATCAGTCCACTAGGATCTGTCGCTGCATTTTTTTTTATATCTAATGGTGGTTGAAAGACTTTTCATTGAATTAAAGGAGGCCCATAGTGACAAGTGTGTGAAAACCATTATATTATAGCACTAGTAAATGGTCCTTATCTAATCCTTCAATCGTGGAAGTTCATCGTGTTTCACTGTTGCAGTCATTACACTTGGGTTATTCTGCTGGCAGGCTACCCGCAGTCGGCCTGAATTCCAAAGTCTAGGTCCGGCGTCGGTTGCTGTCGCCTCTTCCCTTATGTCAGTGTGCCAGGGGTATAAAAGATGCAGCCGATGCCATTTTCTTCAGTCTTTCTTGCCGCATGGTGCCCGAAGCAAAAGCAGTTCGCAAGTGCCGGTCGGCCGACTCCTGAGATTTTCAAAAACGAATTTCAGATCCAAAGTCTTCATTAAAGCTAAGTACCTCATTGGGGAAACTTTTTTCTTGCTCCAGTCCGATGTCAGAAAAAGTTAACAGTTGTATTTCTTGTGGGAAGCAAATACCTCATAAGGATTTTCATTCTTACTGTATTCCTAGCCTAGGCCCTGATCACAACATTGCTAGCTGTCGGTTTTGTGCTAGATTTAACCAACGCACTATTAAGCATCGCTACAATTTTGCCTTTCATTACTTTTGCTGAAGATTCAGTTATATAATGCTATCAGAACAGCCGATGACCAGAGTTTATAAAAAGTGCAAGGAAAAAGAAAAGGACAGGCATGGCATCCGAGGTCCAAAACCGATGGCGAGGCTTCCACTAAGCCAGTCACCGGTTCACCAGTTCTCAGTGAGGCACTTTTGCAGCCCCTGGCACCCGCTACCTCAGAGCCACAGGCTGCTGATGACTCCCACGTGGAGCCAGCTAGGCCTCTGGATACTCAAGATACTTGACACTCGGAAACTATTCCCTCAGATGGGTCCAGAGCCGCTGAGCAGGCATCGGCTTCTGAGGGTGTTTTCAGACCTACACAGTTATATGTAAAGCCTACTTCAGCTTCTAAAGCAAAGACTAAAGCAGTTCTAAAGACAAAGAAACAAGTACAGCATTCTCCTGGACAGACTACCATGCCTAAAAAACAGATGCCCAAAATGGCTGAAGACCTAATTACCTTGATCAAGGGTTCCCATCCCCCTCCTGACAAGAGGCCTAGGCAAGAGACAGAATATGAATCTTCAGATCAAGTTTCCATTTCCTCTGACTCCTCTTCTGAACAGGAATACTCTCTTCCCCCTTACGAGGATTCCGATGCTGAAGAATCTATCCCTTCAGCCTCATCGCCTGAGGATTATACTTTTGGGGAAACCCTGCATACCATGAGGGAGCACTTCAACTGGGAGAGCCAAGACTACTCAGAATCTAAGAAAAGGCTTAAGAGATTTTCTTTTACTACTTCAGCACAGGCCTTTGGCTATTCCTCCTGTGTTAAACATTGTAGATGATGTATTTTCAGAGTCCGGCCTTTCTCCTGACTCTTTGCCCCCTGACCCTGTTAAACCAGACAGATACTACAGGGTTCCAGATTCACATAAATTTCTTTATAAAAACCCTGCTGCTGACCCAGAAACTATTTCTCAGGGTCCCAAAGGGGTCAAGGCTTCTACTGCAAAAAACCCTATCCCCTCTGATAGGGATTCAAGGACACTGGACAGATGGGGAAAAAAGGTTTACACTTCTGCTACTTTGGCTGTGAGGGCTTTAAATTGTCAATTTCATATGATTAAATATCAGCAATACTTAATGTCACTGCTTAAACAGAAAATGTTGACAAATTCTGATTGTGCAGAAAATAAGGAAATGCAGGATTTATTGCATGCAGCTGAACAAGTGGGAAAGCATACATTGCAATGTGGTTTTGATTCTCTGGAGGCCTCTTGCAGGGCCGCAGTTATGGGTTCTGTCATTAGGAGGCATGCTTGGTTAAAGTAACAGAATCTGCCTGATCATGTTAAAGCAAAATTATTAGATGCTCCATTACATCATGATACCTTATCTGGTGTTAAAGCAGAGGAGGTGTTGAAGAAAATGGAGAACAAAGCAAAATCTATGCAAACAGTAAAGGATTTCTTATAGGTACAGCCACCCAGATTTAGCAGGAACTGGCCTACTAAGAATTGGTCCTTTCCAGTGTCAGACAGGCCACAAAGAGGCAGATACAGATGACCCAGAGGCAGATCCCAGCCCCAGGGCTCATACAGGCCTAAACAGTGGGGCGCTTCTACCTCCAAAAGCGGAGAAGACAAATCACAGCCATACAGGGAACAGTCCCAATGACTTTCCTCTGCCACCACCAAGCACTTATCTTTTGGCAGCCCCCTTAGGGGGAAAACTAGCACTTTTTTCTCAAAATTGGCACATGATCACCCAGGACAAATGGGTCTTGAATATAGTGTCTCAGGGCTACAGGTTCCACTTTCACACCCTGCCAAGGTCAAAAGGTATGCCAGACCTGCCACACAATCAATGGGCAGAGGCACAAAAACAAGTTTCATCCCTCATGGACATGAGGGCCATTCAGCAAGTACCACAGCAAGAGCAGGGACAAGGATTTTACTCAAGACTTTTCTTGGTACCCAGAAAAGACAAAGCCCGGAGACCAGTACTGGACCTGTCTATTCTAAATACATTTCTGGGCATTCCAAAATGCAAAATGTTGACTCTGCAGCAGCTTCTTCCAATGCTGGGCAAGAAGGCTTGGCTTGTAACTTTGGACCTAAAATAGGCATACCTGCATATTCCAATCAGACAATCTTGCAGAAGATACCTCAGATTCATAGCTGGCTCAATGCACTACCAATTCTCTGCACTGCCCTTTGGCTTATCTACAGTGCCCAGGGTCTTCACAAAATGTCTGGCACCAGTAATTGCATTTTGCAGACAAAGAGGAATTCAAATATATCCTTACTTGGACGATTGCCTTATTCAAGCAGAGAACAAGGACATTCTACTAAAGCATCTGGCGTTTGTAAAAAGATTACTAATTTGCCTAGGGTACACAGTAAATGAAAAGAAATCAAAACTAATACCCTCTCAAGAGATAACATTCCTGGGTGCAAGCTTAAATACAACTGCCCAGATGAGGACGAACCTGACATTTATGCCTAAGGTAATGTCCAGTGTGGCCCTTTACCAAACCATTCATTTGCCTACCTTTTATCCATACCCACAGAATAAGGGTGAGAGACTCCTGCATTCTTTGGACATACACAGACAACTACGCTTCTACTTGGACAGAACTAAATCTTTCAGAAAGACTGAGCAACTCTTAGTAGCATATGCTGCAGGATCACAAGGAAAGGCTATCTCAAAGCAGACTATTTCAAAATGGATAGGCCACTGCATTCGTTTCTGCTATTCACAACATGGCAAATCAGTGCCTAAGGGCATTAGGCCACACTCAACCAGAGCAGCAGCCACTTCAGCAGCCTTCCTCAGAGGAGTACCAACCAAAGACATTTTAGAGACTGCAACTTGGAGCTCAGTGCACACTTTTAACAAGCACTACCACTTACCTCTCTACTCGAAATCCAGAGCATGCTTTGCCACTGCAGTTCTGCAGGGCCTTATAGCCTCTCCTAATCCTGTTTAGACCCAGCCACCCAACCTCAGCTTTGGAATTCAACCCAAGTGTAATGACTGCAACAGTGAAACACGATGAACATAGTACAGTTGTGTACCTACCATAAATGTAGATGTTCAAGTGTATTCACTGTTGCAGTCCAGGTTACCAACCCACCATCCCCCTTTTCTTTGTTGGGACTTATCTGTATTTCGCTATCCCATACAGCCTATGTGGTGTATTTGCTTGTAGCTGAAGAAAATGTTTATTTTTGTGCATGCATACTTATTGGCATAATTTTCAGCCTTCCAATTTGGGGGCACCTGACATCTGGGGCAAGAAAAACTGAAGAAAATGGTGTTGGCTGCATCTTTTATACCCCTGGCGCACTGACGTCAGGGAAGAGGCAACAGCAACCGACGCCGGACCTAGACTTTGGAATTCAGGCCAACTGCGGGTAGCCTGCCAGCAGGATAACCCAAGTGTAATGACTGCAACAGTGAATACACTCGAACATCTACATTTATGGTAGGTACACAACTGTACTTTACGTATTTCAGAAATAATAATGAATGAACCATACTTTAACAGGATTTCAGGAACTGAAAAAGGTTTGGTGCAAAATTTCCAGTACATGCTTGTTTGCAGACTTGCCCATGACTGCCCTCTTGTTAAATCACTTGCTTAGATTGACACAGTAGGAAAATGGAGGCTGGGAGAATCAAACCCTGGATCACAGGCAACAGATCATTAACACCTCATAGCCTTAATCCTCTGTGTCCAGTTTCACATGCAGAGTGAACCCCTGCTGACAGATAACACCTTTCATACCAGTGGCCCCACCAATCAAGAAATAAACATGACTGTAGAGATCTCGAAGGTTCTCACTGGTTGTCATAGCCACTGTGGAGTTACCAGCCTCTTCCTCTCTGATGTAACAAACATTAACCTGGGATGCTTTGAACAATATGTCATCCTCAGTAATATACATCTAATTTGAAAAAGTTTTACCTTTCGAAGTTGCCATTTACCTTCAGGAGAATTTTTCGCTCAGGCATCTCTTTTTTTAAGGTGTGGTCTGCATATTCATGAATGGTTGTGGTGACCTTGATCTAAAAGGGTCTATATCATATCATTGAATGCTTAAAAAAGTGAACGATGAATAATTGACCCCATGTAAGCGAAACCTTACAATCTCAAAAGCTCAGAACAAAGATTTTTTTTCCGTTCCAAAAAAAAAAAAAAAATTGAATGAATATATGAAGTGGGGGGCAAAGTCCCCCACACCCCCCTACTTAAATATACCAACTCCGAGATCGCACTACAGTGTCGAAAATGGCAAAGTAACGGAAGCGGCCAAGCAAATTCTTTCCCTGGGAAAGAATTCGCTTAAAAGCAGCTTCGCTATTTGCATTTTTTTGTTTTAAATTTGACCAAGACGCATGTGATGGAATGTGTCTTCAGTCATCTAATAGAAACCCGATCTAAAATACTATCGGCCACATATGTTGCATATAATTAGCATAGAAACCTCAACATCATACAAAATTATAATAATTAACAATCTTAAGGCAGAAAAACAAAACCATTTAAAAATATCAGTACAAGTCTGTTTACAATGGTGGATTATCAAAATATCCTTAAGTACCAGTACAGGTCCTGATCAGAAATGTATGCACACAAATTAGCATGTAAATGTCTTCCCGTAAGTGCTTAGACATGCCTAGAATCCTTTTATTGCAGAGATATTTCCAGTTCAAGTATTAAAGATTATTGTGAATCCTAACAGATTACCAGAATGAAAAAGATGCCTGCCTAATAAATAAGTGCTGAACCATGAGTGCGCTGGCAGATAAATGTCTCACGCTGAAAAATATAACTAATTCAAAACTCGGACAATGCACAACCAATACAGCTGTGGTAAATGATTTATTAAAGAATTACACAATAAAAATAAAATGTAATTCTTTTATAAATCGTTTACCACAGCCATGTTGGTCGAGCATTGTATGAGTTTTGAATTAATAATCATAAGTACTTTGCAAATCTTGGTCCTAGCTTCTGTCTCTTACATTCAAATTATTGTACATGACTGTTAACGTAGTACACATACATAAAATATGGGGACCTTCAGGAAGAGATTGTATCACAGAACCTTTTCGCTCTACTGCTCATATTCCTAATACTCATTAGGAGGGATAATGATGCAAGTATATAAGAAATGCCATCAAAATATTGCCAAATGACCTCATGAACCCTGATCAAAGTTCACTTGTTTAATTATTGGTCACTGGGATAAAAAAAAGTTTCCTGTTGAATATTAATCATTTTTAATTCTAATAAATTTTGGCAAGACTAAATGCCACAGGCATTGTAACCTTGACTAAGATGAAAATAGAATGCATGTGCTAAGTACAAACAAAGACATTAGGCTTATGAAACCAGACAAAAGAGGTTGACTGGTTATCATGGACACATTGATTTGGTTTATTTGGTTAAAATTATGGAAATATTATATACCAGTGATAGATACATCTTGATATAAAAACAATGAAATTAATTTAGCTTATAGAAATGTTGATTTTATTTTGCTTGACCATCTCCTTCAGGGGTTTATTAATAAAACCCTGTTTGATTTCCTTTATGTTGAAAAAGTCATTACTCCAACAATATTTGGACTACAAAGGCCCAAAAAACATTTCAGACCCACCCTTAGATCTATTGTAGTGGCTAGAGATTCAAATGTATACCACTTAGCTATGTGCACAGAAAACTGAAGTCTTTTGTTAATATAAAAAAACATGTCTTGGTAGATTCATGGGATTTCTTAAGATGATTAAACCAGGACGTACACAGAGAAAACCTTCTGTTTGTAACAACAGAACCAGTTGCCTTTTTTCTATTTTCCATGAACAAGGTTTAAAATTGTTTGAAGAAGGTTTGATAAAATATGAGTTTTTAAGTCTTGGGATGCATGGAGTTTGTGCTTATAAACAACTTTAATTATTTTGAAACTGAGTTTTTCAAGCAGACAATTGGAGTTGTTATGGGGGTGGCATGCACCCCCTCCATATATACAAATATTGTATTATGGACATGGGAACAAAAACTCACCAATTTTTAAACATTGCAGTCTATACACCCAGTTTTTGAACAATATTGTATTACGGATAGACACTATAAACAGTTTGTTAAATTTCATCGATTACCTCAATCAGATTACTACTTTTCTTAGCCTATAATATAGCCAAAACAGGGATGCACTATTTAGATGTACTTCTACAGAAGAACAGAGATTAAAAGTGCATTTGAGTCTAAATTATACGGGAAAGACAATTTTTCTAACTCACACCTTTATTATACTAGTGATCATCCCGTATATAAAAAAAAACGAATATTGTGAAAGGGCAATTGGTTTGAGCAGCCCAGATGACATCAGATGAGATGATTTTTTTGGAAGAAAGTAACAACATTACAGAATTCTTTTATGCACAAAGGTTATCTTGAAGATCTCATCCAGCAGTTTATGGATGAAGTAAGTTCAGCTTGGGTACTAAATATACCCTTTTATTAGGTACGGGTAAAAACAAAGTGCAGAAAAATAAATGTAAAACAGCAGGTTCTGTTGATGATTTTGGTAAATCCTTGATATTGAAATATACACAGGATTCTAAGACAAGCAAATAATATTAAAATACTGAGACATTTTTTTCAAAATTACCCAGTACATTGCATGTTTTTGAATTACCTCAGTATTTCTATTTAAAATGGTCCAAAATTTGAAATAAATTCATGGAAAGAAAAAAGAATAAGGGACATATTTCTGGAAGATTACCATTTGGGATATATAAATTCTGGACATGTAAGTAATGCCCTTACATTGCTAATGCAGAGCTAATAAAAGCTGGCCCAAATGGCAATATATTGGGCAGTAAAAAGTCTATAATTGCATGAGCAGAGACATTATTTACATCACTTTTTGCAATATTTGCTCATCATTTTATGTTTGGAAAACAGAAAGATTATGAAAAAAGCAAGTGTATGAACATTTATATGAGATCAAACATCTGATAGAGACTAATTCTTTTATAAACATGCTAAGGCATGTAAAACAGTACTTTTTTCTATTTTTTTGTACTTGAAAATGATCCCATTGACCCAAGAGGGGACCAATGGGAAACGTAAATAGAATACTGTGAAATGTATTGGCAACTAAGATTGCACATTGCCAATCCTCCAGGTTTAAATGATAACATATCTACAGGGGAAGTACTGAAAATCTGAAGTGCCAGATAGTGACCAATGTATACCATTTGTTTGACTTAATGTAACGTTAGCACAGTATAAACAGTTAACACAAATGTATGACTAACCTAAGGAACTTTTATTCAAAATGCATATACATTTTGTAATCTTACTATTTGCTAGTGTGCTTGTAAATGCATTGAAAATTAATTTTTAACTGGAAGTGATGTAATATGATGAGTTTGACAGAAAGTGATGTCACTTGATTTAATCAAGAATGCAAACCAGAAGAATGTTTAATTTTGTTTATTCTGATGAAGTCTGCTTTGCTGGACAAAAGTGCTAAACAACAGATTTATTAAACATTTTTTTAACACCGATTGGCTTTGCTCTGTTGTTTTGAACCACAAGTACAGCTGTTGGCATAAGACTTTTCATTTCAGTAGGATTTATCCAAGTAATTCTAATAAAATGGCAATGCAGCAAAGTTTGTTGTCAAAACATTCTGACTGTAAACACTGATCAATATTCTGTTGTAGACTTTCACACTAAAATGCATAATTCTCATGGTATTAAAAGCATATACATGAACATGAATTTTGATCATACATTTCATAGTATGCATATTACCCACTCATTTATCCATAGTCTTGACACCCAGTATGAAAAGAAGCTGCAGAAGCAAAAATGTGTGAATGAATTTTGATCATGAATGTTATTATATACCATTAGCCATATTAAAAAAGCCATACATTAGGATCAACATCTTCATTAGTACCACTCTAATCATAGATTAGTAGTTCAACTTTATAAACATGCTTCCTGAAAAGACAAATGTAAATATATCATCTAAATATTCATATTCACCAATATGGACCTTAAGTGAAACAATCAGCTCCATCAAATAATATACAAATGCCTTACTCTAAACTTCCATGGGAAATTATAGATCTGTGTACATCATTTATAATAAAAATAGTGTGCTTTAATGTAACAGTTATCATTTAAATACTAACAGGTTATCGATTTGCTGAATATATTGTCCACGGATTCAGCCTTGTTCATAATTCTGTTAAATATATTCAGATTAAGAATGCAAAAAGCACTCATCAAAATATGCATAAATGCATGTGGAAATATTAAACATAAGCAGGGATACTGATTTAAATGTTTTTCTGCTGAGAAAGTACTGGAACATTCCAAATCTGGACTGATCAAAGACTGGAAAAACATGGAATTAAGCATTTTAGGCCCAAGCACTCTCTCACCACTACCTGCATTTTTCTCATAATTACTACTTATAATACTTTTAGCTTTATTGACTGTTCTCTGCTTAGAATCAGTTTTAATTTTGCATACATATACATATTTATCTTCTTCTTTGTATATATAGAGAGATATAGATGTATATAGATATAAATGGATGTTGTGCCTGAAATCATACGGTCATAATATTAAACACAACGATGCTCTAATATCAACAACACAGTGTAGACAGCTAACTGAGAATGGATTAACTTGTAGCAAGGAAAATAAAAACAAGTCCTAAACTTATATTTTATATATATATATATATATATATATATATATATATATATGTGTGTGTGTGTTTGTGTGCTTTCACCTCATATTGCTAAAATGCTGAAATATCAAATTTCAGCATCTCGACAGTATAAAGTCGAAACCATTAAAACACCGACACCTCAGAACCATGAAATCACAACATCGAACACACAGCATACAGCACACAACACAAAAACCATAACACCCACACCACAAAACACTGAAAAACAACATAACACCACACAGACACACATCTACACTAAACATATGCACCCCCACACCCCCCTACTTATATATACTAACTCTGAGATCGCACAAACAGTAAAAAAAAAAAATCACACACAGCCAACACACGCACTCATACCCCCACCTCCCTAACCTGACCCACTCATACAAGTTACAAAAACACTCACACATACTCACTCAGCTTAAACCGCAGACACCATCCCAGCTGAACACTTCTGTACGATACAAAAATGCGTAAGTGTGAATTCGACATAGTCCTATTCGCGATTATGCACTTTCGTTATTTAGAGGTTTTGGCTTCATGAACACGAATTGCTGAAATTTGATATTTCAGCAATTCGCGTTTATGAAGTGAAACCATGTATGTATGTATGTGTATATATATATATATATATATATATATATATATATATATATATATATATATCTATATATATATATATATATATATATATATATATATATATATATATATATATATATATATATATATATATATATATATATATATATATATATGGGTACCTATTACTTCACCGACAAGTCAAAACAGCGACACACTCATGTTCGACTCACATCATCGACACTTCATAACATCGACGCTCAGGTGTTTAACTTCCCCTCACAGGACCCATGGTAGCACTCATTTCTGTCTTTTAACGCGTAAGGTTTACGTCATTCTTCAAAATGTACCCTGACAGCATTGTCCTTACCTTCTTAATAGTGAAACGAGTGCTACCATGGGTCATGTGAGGGGGAAGATCGCTTACCTGAAACGTCGATGTTATGAAGGGTCAATGATGTGGAGTTGAACATGTGAGTGTCGCTGTTTTGACTTGTCGGTGAAGTAATAGGTACCCATATATATATATATATATATATATATATATATATATATATATATATTATAACAGTATAATAAAATCTAAAAATCATAGGAACAATTCCCTGATTTCATCTCCTGAAAATGGAGTTTTACTTCTTTTGAGAACTGTAAATCAATATTACTCTTATTACCTATTTGTTTTTCCAAGAACTTATTCCTACTACAAAAAAATCTATGCTCATGACAATATAGAAACAGAGACTGACAGAACTACACACCGATAGCCATAGACCTCACTTCAGCAAAAAGTTCCAAGCAATTAGTTAATTAGAAATCAAACTTTAGTTCTATTTATTAACACCTATCCAATTTTCCAGAAATTCATTCAAGGGAGTTATTAGAGAAAATCAGCCTAGTGCCCCAATATTCTCAGCTGAACTGATAAACCCAGCTTCCTGCTTTCTTCTCGTGGTGTGTCTCGTTATCAACTTCAGCTTGCACTGAATTTGATTTTCTGACAGGACTGAGTGACACTTTCATGTCAGGTTTCTTGATCTTGCAATCCCGAGGATTATGTCAATTTCATGGCTGGAATTTGGATGATTAATAACTCATAAAATGTCCACTTGAGTAGGAAAAAGCCCATTCAGCACTGCAGAACTGGTCGATTTAAACTTGATATTATGTCCATAACACTCTTAGTATGTGTAAACTGGGATCATTGCAACAAAATAACTAGTCAAGTATACTGGGTGAATCTCAAAAGTGTAACTTTTCTCTGAGTTTCTACCTCTTCAGTTTGTTACCTCATAAAAAATTACAGCAATTTCACCTAGGGGTACTAGCAATACATTCAGCACCAGTGGACAGCAGCCATTATGCACTATACTTTCTCTATTCCTAAAGACTTCACAAGAAAACAGTCCAGACTGTCACCTTCACTTTTACAAACTTAGTCTGGACCTTTCTCACCCTCAGTCACTACTCTCAATCTCAAGTTTCATTTGTTATGCTTTATCCTATTATTGCTTGGCACAGTCTATAAATCGCAAACAGCTGATTCAGAATTTCACAGTTCCTCTACTTTTGCGGTTAGACAATGTCATTTTTTCCATTTTGTTTATTGGCATATCTTTTTTTTTTTTTTCAAAACAGGTTTATTGTTTTAACATACAAGAGAAGTATCATAACAATTTTATACAAGTAATTAAAAATAGATATGATTATATCATTCAACAAAACAACTAAAGTATTTACAAAGACATCCACTATAATCAGATCAATTAATTAAACTAAAATACCATGCTATTGAAATTAGGATTTTTTTAACAAATTTTGTAAATTATCCCATACAATATAATAAGATGTTTTTCTAGTTGTTCTTGACCTAATTGTGTTTATTTCCATATGGCACACTATATTCATAACATTTTAAAATTCATTGAACAAAGGAGGTGTATCTGAAATCCAATTTCTGGTTATTATTTTCCTAGCCACTGCTAGAATAGACCATAACAAGGGAAGCTTAACCTTTTTAAAACTTTGAGGTACAGGTGTGTTGAATAATATAAGAGATTTAGAAATAATGAAATTATCTGTAAAAAGAGCCTGCAAAAATTCATTAATTGACTTCCAGTATTCTTTCAATTTTATACGGTCATAAAACATTTGAGCCCAGTCAGCATTAATTTCTACATTACATCTCTTACATAGATTATCTTTATTATTTATTTTATTCATCATCAAAGGTGTATAAAAAGATCTATGTAAAAATTTCCATGTATAAAGTCTCCAGACAATGGAAGACGTAGTTCTATAGGCAGATTCCAATATATATTGTTTATCTTGTTGATTTGGTGGGTCCCCATTAATAGAAGTGAAATAATTCCAGTATGTATCTACACTGTAAAAAGTTTCTTGTCTGATAATTTTATGTATGTATGAAAGTTTACCTTTATCAGAAACTTTATGTTGTAAATTTAATATCAAGTAATCAATCAGTGTTGGAATAGATTCTTTAACTGTTATAGACATTAGATCTATTTTATTAATGAGATGTTGTCTAAAGGTCTGAACCTCTAACCAGCAAGTTTCTCTTAGATCAAATTCTTGTTTTAAGAAATCTAGATTTTTAACTTTATTATCAGATATCAACTGATACCAGTACTTTAGATCATTATCTATAGCTAAATGAGTTCCTTCAGAAGTAGATGACAAAAGCATACCCTGAGTATACATTATAGGAATATAATAAAATTCCATTCCCTATACTTAGGGTGCATGAATATAAAGTTACGATAGCTAATAATAATATTTAATGGGTAACAAACCATATGTTTAGGTGTAATAGGTGAAGTACAAAATTCCTTTAGTAACCATAACATGGAGTTATTTACAACCATATTTTTATGTGTTAAGGAGATTTTCATGAAGTGCATACTAATTAGCTCCCAATAATCTTTCCATTTTGCGACATATGACTGATCTATTAATAAAGTAATAACTTTTACAATAGAAGAGATAGTATATAAATTAAAGTCTGGAAAAGAAATACCCCCTTGAGAACAGCTATTAGTATGTTTCTTTAATGCAATCCTAGGTCTGTTAGGTGCCCATAGGAAATTTAACATTAGTGTATTCAGTTTCTTGATAATTATTTTTGTAGGTTGAAGTATTATTTATTGGCATATCTTAATAACATAGTAGAAAGCTGCAGCCCATCATGCAAAATTTCATCTTGATCTATTCAAACATTTTTGTCCAAATCCTTTTCAAGATTTTTTTTGTTGGACTCTCCTCTCTTGGGAAGAGCCATATCCACACAGTTAAATGTACTCTTTGTTTCTTCTTCACTTAACAATTATTTATTTATTTATTTATTTATTTTATTTTACATTTGTTGACCTGGCTAATCTAACTGGATACATGTCCATTTTCAGTAGAGGCCTGGGGAGATAAGCTCCATGAAAAAAAAAAAAAAACAACAAATAATAAATAACAACATCAGTCATATATACAATGCATATTACAGGTTAACACAGATTTTTCAGAGAGGGCAGAAATCATAACAGTGCAAAATGCAGGTGCAGTACAACATATAGGTATAGTACATAATAAAAAAGAAGGCAGGTTATTGTATAATTATATTAATAAAGAGTTCTCCCAGTAATAAGTATCCACAGAGGATGGAAATAATGTAATGTAGTGGGAGATGGTAATTATAGTTAATAAGGAATGTAAAACAGTTATAATAATGTCTTTCGGCTTTTCCCGGTTAGGGGTCACCACAGCGGAACTCCGGTCCGCTAATGATTGGCAGTAGATTTTTACGTACTGGCTTGCCGGGCCTAATGCACAACCTTTAATGAAGGAATGCCCATTCACGCATGTCGCAAAACAGAAGATGCTCTAACTGAGAATCAAACGGGCAACATCTAACTGTGATGTGACAATGCTACCGCAGCACCACCACCACAGTTAAGGAATGTAGAGCAGTTAATGAGCAGTATAGGGTAGGCAGAGCCTATTTAAAGAGATAGATGACTAGTCAGGTTTAGTACGGGGCATAACCAGTGTGTTCTGAGGAAAAGTTTCAGTCTGTTTTTGAAGAGCGATATAGATGAAAGTGAGGAAAGGTCACTGGGGAGAAGATTCCAGAATTTTCCAACAATATTAGAGAAGAGAGAATCCCCAGCCCTGTTGTTAGATTTAAAGGTTTTTACAATAAGTTTATGTGATGAATGTAAGGCCTTCAGATTATTATAGGGGGTTGATGAGGGTAGATAAAATAGGAGTGTTGGAAGGTTTATAAAGAGTCTTATGGGCAATGGTTAGTTGGTGGTATTTGAGCAGATTCTGTAGTTCCAGCCATTCTAGCTGCTTTAAATTAGAGCAATAGTGGGTTCTAAATGGGTTGCCTGTAGCAAATCTGGCAATGTTATTGTAGGAGATTTCCAATTTGTTGAGGTTATTCTTAGCTAGATTAGTAAAAATGGATGAGGCATAGAGGAGTGTAGAGATTAGACGAGTGTGAGCAATAGTTGTTCTGGCTGTAGGTGAAAGGAAGGGTTTAATCCTGTAGAGAGAGAGTCAAGTTTTTTTGTTGACAGTTTTTATAGTATTGTTGATATGGATGTCAAAGTTCAGGTTATTGTCAATGGTGATACCAAGTAGTTTGGTAGTTGGGTCTGGTGATATAATGGTACAATTAGTGGATGTAACTGAGAAATCAAAAGGAGAGGATTTGTGAGTAGGATTGAAAAGGAGGAGTTTAGTTTTTTTGGGGTTCAAGAGAAGGCAATGCTGTGTGAAACATTGCTCAACTGTGTTAAATACTTTCTGGGTAAGATAGTGAATTTCAGAAGTGGATGTGGCTGAGCATATAAGTGTGGAGTCATCAGCATATTGTATACATGTGGCTTGGGGGATGGCTAGATGAAGGTTATTAATAAATATGGAGAAAAGAAGAGGTCCTAATATGGACCCCTGAGGGACACCAAGGTTAACGGGCAGGTGGGTAGATAGAGTGTTGTGCCATAGCACAGCCTGTTGTCTTTTATCTAAGTAGGACTGGAACCATTTTATGGAGAGTGCATCTAATGACAGGGATTTGAGGATATTTATGAGAATTTGGTGATTTACCATGTCGAATGATTTAGACAGGATGATACAAAGTGCAGACGAAAGCTTATTAAGGTTGCGTTTTTTGTTAATATAATCAGTAAAGGAAAGGAGGGCAGTGATAGTGCTGTGTGAAGGTCTGAAACCATGTTGACAGCTGGAGATTAAGTTATTTTTGGATTAGGTGGTCTAGAAATTGCCTATGGATGCATTTCTCCATGATCTTTGCAAAAGGAAAAAGACGGGCAATGGGGTGGCAGTTACAGAATTCAGTGGAGTGTCCACCTTTATGGAGGGGGATAATATGGGAGATTTTCCATAAGCTAGGGATGTGACCTTCACTAATAGTTCTATTGATCAGAATGGAAATGGGGTAGGCAGTAGCCTTGGCAGATATCTGTAGATATTCAGCAGGTAGGTGGTCTGCTGAGGGAGAGGATGGTTTCAGGATATAAATGGGATAGGCGATTGATTTAGCTGCCTTTTGTAGATATTCAGCAGGTAGGTGGTCTGCTGAGGGAGAGGATGGTTTCAGGATATAAATGGGATAGGCGATTGATTTAGCTGCCTTTTGTAGATATTCAGCAGGTAGCTGGTCTGCTGAGGGAGAGGATGGCTTCAGGATATAAATGGGATAGGCGATTGATTTAGCTGCCTTTTGTAGATATTCAGCAGGTAGCTGGTCTGCTGAGGGAGAGGATGGTTTCAGGATATAAATGGGATAGGCGATTGATTTAGCTGCCTTTGTAGATATTCAGCAGGTAGTTGGTCTGCTGAGGGAGAGGATGGTTTCAGGATATAAATGGGATAGGCGATTGATTTAGCTGCCTTTTGTAGATATTCAGCAGGTAGGTGGTCTGCTGAGGGAGAGGATGGTTTCAGGATATAAATGGGATAGGCGATTGATTTAGCTGCCTTTTGTAGATATTCAGCAGGTAGCTGGTCTGCTGAGGGAGAGGATGGTTTCAGGATATAAATGGGATAGGCGATTGATTTAACTGCCTTTTGTAGATATTCAGCAGGTAGTTGGTCTGCTGAGGGAGAGGATGGTTTCAGGATATAAATGGGATAGGCGATTGATTTAGCTGCCTTTTGTAGATATTCAGCAGGTAGGTGGTCTGCTGAGGGAGAGGATGGTTTCAGGATATAAATGGGATAGGCGACTGATTTAGCTGCCTTTTGTAGATATTCAGCAGGTAGCTGGTCTGCTGAGGGAGAGGATGGTTTCAGGATATAAATGGGATAGGCGATTGATTTAGCTGCCTTTTGTAGATATTCAGCAGGTAGCTGGTCTGCTGAGGGAGAGGATGGTTTCAGAATATAAATGGGATAGGCGATTGATTTAGCTGCCTTTTGTAGATATTCAGCAGGTAGTTGGTCTGCTGAGGGAGAGGATGGTTTCAGTTTTTGGATAAGGGTTAGAATATATGTTGTTGAGATAGGTTGCAAGAGAAATGGAGGGGGTTGGGTTGAGTTATAGGAAGGTAAAGTGAAGCTATTAGATGATAGCTGAATAGCTAGTGTTTGGATAGCATCAGTGAAAAAGGTATTGAAGGCATTGGCTGTATGCAAGGGATTTTCCTGGTCTGTATTTTGTGGGTTTGGTGTAGTGGAATGACCTGGATGGAGTAATTGGTTAATGCTTGCCCAGAATTTTTTGGGTTGTTTTGGTTAGCTTGCTGAAATTATAGGTAGTAGTATCTTTTTTCAGACAGTGTAGCTTTCTTAGTGTCATTTCTTAGCAGTGTAAAGGTTTGTTGGTCTACAGGGTTCGTAGTCATTCTCTATTTGGCCCAATATTTATTTCTGAGATGGATTTTGTGTTTGGTTTCTTTTGAAAGCTATGGGGCAGATTTGGTTTTAATTCTAATCAATTGGGTTGGAGCATGGTGGTTAATAATGGCAAAGAAGTTAGAATTAAAGTATTTAACGGCTTCTTCTAAAGGGAGGTGTCTTAAGGGAGACCAATTGCATGCTGTTAGTTCCCTTTGGAAGAGATCAGGGTTAAAGTTCTTCTTAGATCTGATATTTCTGATAGTGGTTGGAATGGGAGCATTGGCTTTATGTCCGATGATGTAGGTCAGTGAGTGGGCACTTATATCATCAGGGAGGGTTCCAGATTCATATATGTGAGGATGGTTATTTATGGGAATCCAGTCTAATGTGCTTTCTTTCTTGTTAGGTTTATTTATCCTGGTAGGGGAGGTAATGGTTTGAGAAAAAACATATAGGTTAATGTGGGTGGTAGGGAGGCTGCTATTATAGCAATTCCAATTAATGTTTATATCACCTAGGATTATGGTTTCTTGGGACAGGTGTTGGGATAGCCAGCAAAGGATATTTTCTGTGGTGGCAATGTTATTACCAGGAGGTAGATACATACAGATAATAGAGATGGATTTGGCATTGTTAAGTTGAAGTTTGGAGAAGAGAATTTCTGCATTGGAATCTAGAGGGGGTTTACAGTCATACATGGTTAACTGTAAGCCAGATTTAAATAGAATAACAACCCCCCGCCCTTCTTGGCTACTCAGTCATTTCTCAGGATATTATATCCAAGTGGGATAATTTCATTGTCTTTGGTAACAGGTTTTAGCCATGTTTCTGTTAGGCAGATAATGTCAGAGGTGTAGACTTCTAAGGGAGCTTGGAGTTGAGTTACTTTGTTGTTACTGCTATGTATATTAAGTTGAGCTGCAAGGAGTGAGTTTGATGGTTTAGAAAAGGAATAAATAGTTGATTGGTTGTGGTTATGGAGAGCGATAGGAGTTGTTGTTGGGCCTGGGTTTGGGTGAATGTCACCATCTTTTAATGAGAGGAGTTCTCTTAGATAGCTTGGGTTTGGGAATCTGCTGTATAGGAGTAGAAATTTTCTGAGATTTAGAGTGCTGTATTTAATGTGTGGTATTCTATGATATTTTGCTAGTATGTAGCCTGGTGAAGATGTTATATTAGCATGGTTATAAAGGATTGGTAGGGATGGAGAGTTGGTTAGCTTATTAAGGTAGTGAAGGTGTGGATATAGAGGGTGTTCATAGGAGGTGAGTAAGTAGGCAAAAGTTAAAGGTGGTAGCAGTAAAAGTGTGAATAATAGTAGGACATGTAATGTGGTAGGTAGTTTATACATTGGAATGGATTAGTTATTGGATGTATGTATGTAGGTATGCAAATATACAAGGTGAGGATGGGGGAGGTGGAAGGTGTGGTAGGACAGAAGGGGAGTGGTAAGAGACGGATGGTATGAGAGAAGATGGCCAGTGGTAAAGTTCCTAGAGAGTAATGTGATGATGAAGAGGTGTGGCTATTAAATATAAGAGTAGGACACCTGGGGTGGGTGGGAATTCGGGGTAGGGAGAGGAGTGGAGTGAGCCCACAGGGCGAATGGAGTGGGTAGAGACAGTAACTGAAGCAGTTATAGAAGAAGCAATCAGCAGGACTGACTACAGAAGGTAAGTTGGAAAAGTCAGAAGTGGGTAAAAACAGTGAAAAGTGAGTCTAGAAAAGGTAGTCGTAGATAGTAGTAGCAAAGGGTGAAGTGTGAGGACTAATTAGCAAGTCTGGGACTAGAGAAATATTAAGTTAAGTAGCTAGGAATAAGAGAGGATAAGAAGGAGATAAGGCTGGGATAAGGGTGCCACCTAGTGGATAGGTCTTTTATTGCAGATTGATAAGAGAGGGAGTTAGCTGGATTAAAAATAGGGAGGAGTGAGTGCTAGAAAAAAGTGGTTTCTATAGAGGATAGGGGAGAGTGGGTGTTAAGGTACAAAAAAGAGAGGGGGTAGACACTGCTGGCTGTCCTGGCTCAGAACGTGCTTTAACACCTGTAGCAGTGGTACAATAGTAGAAAGTCTTACTGGCAGGAATTAGTCAACGGACATACTTTTCTTGTTTCCTTGAGAGAGGAATTGCAGGGAAGTTAGGCTGTGAGGTGAACCGCTGGTATTTGGAGAGAGTCCTTTAGGTTTCTACAGACTAGTGCTGGAAGCACAAGAAGAGCAGGGTAACACAGGGATTAGACACTAGGAGAGGAGCAGATAGCAGCCAGGGCTTATCCCGATTACTAAAGATCAAAATTAATGGTGGGACAAAAATCAAACAACTCCTTCGACTCTGTAAATCAGCACTTACATACAATAGTTAACTGTGGTGGCTACATCCTGCTATACAGGCCCCCTCCATTCACTCTTCCACACACAATATACATATTAATATACACACTCACACAGGCAGAGGCACCATATTCCCCATACCTGTGTCTGTGTTATCAGAATGCCCACAATGCTACCTTTTCCTGTCCTGGTAAATCATTATTAGAGTCCATAATTCCTGCCAGACATTAAGAGTTTCACACTTCATTACCTTCAGTAAATCCAAGGTAATGCAAAAGCTTTTATATTAATGACTTTCTAAGTTTGTAGAGGAATAATTAAAATCTGTCCCTGATTTTTGTCCCACCATTAATTTTGTCTCTGTCATAATTTCTTGCACTACATGATTGAAATGTATGCTTAATGCTCCCTGTTCTGTTTGCTTGTATGTCACAAACTGCTGTAGACATTGAATATTATCCAAAATCTTCAATATATATTTTTTAAAAAGTATTTTTTACAATGCATTCCATGTGTCTAGGGTGGCATAGAAGACTAATATCCTGAGTGGAAGGGTACAGGGTTAGAATCCCTTCTGGTGCCTTTAAGGCATGGCTACTCATAAGTATTCATGGTCTCCAATGGCTCGCCTCACCTCTTGTTTTTTTGTAACTAAGTGTCTTTACAGCATGATGTATAAAGAAGGCATGTTGTCTCGTGGTTCTCCCAATCCAATTTATTTTAGTTCCATTAAGGCAAGAGATGTAAGAGTTCTGCTTGACATTGAATGGTTTCCCCCATCATCATTTTGTTTCAGTGATGCTCAGGTTTGAGATGTAGTAGTTCTTACTGGTGCCTAGTGGACCCTCTGATGCATGTTATATGTAACTGCCATTAAGGCCTGATGATAAATGTTATCCATGGTGGTTAGTGTTTCAACTGTCCTGACATTGTTAGCATTATTCCTAGTGGCTAGTGTTACCTCTTGTTCCACATCTTTGAAGCTATCATTGGTGGCTAAAGGTCCCATAATGCAATGTTGCAGGATTTGCTCATTAGTCTGGTGGTATGTGAACGTTTGACAGCTACTGCCACCCCCCCACACACACATCCGTACATTCACACATTTATTCCTCAAATGCACGCACACCGACACACAAACATGCACACACTCACACGCATGCATGCATACACACACACACATACAAACACACAGACACACACACACATGCATGCACACACATGCATGCACACACGCATGCACACATGCACACACACACATACACGCACGCATACACACACTCACACACACACACACACACACACACACACACACACACACACACACACACACACACACACACACACACACACACCATTTACACATTCATTCCGTACACACAAACATACACACACACACACAGACACACACACACACACACACACACACACACACACACACACACACACACACACACACACACACACACACACACACACACACACACACACACACACACACATGTAATATACGCCTTCATTACCTCCCACACACATACTCACACATGCAGTCCCTCAAAAACACTCACTCACACATATACTGAGACATGCAGCCCCTCACAAACACACAGTCACCCCCCCAACACTACTTAACCACTAAACTCTTCAGCACTTTCCTCCAGCATTACAAGTGTCTATGAAAGGCTGTGCTAAGTTACTCAGGCAAGTGATTTGGCAGCATAAATGTCCTCCTAAAGGCAGCTCTGTGGGATAACACATGGGTAATCGGCATATACCTTTCTCCTGGACTACCTCATTAGTATGTAGCATGGCCATGGAGTTAGCCCACTGTGGTGGCCCTTGTCTTTCTGTTGTAGCACTGTGGTGGGGCAGCTTCTGGATCAGAAATGATCACCTCATGGTAATCAGTTTAGTTTGGGCCCACTGTTTTACAGAAAGTAAGTGAATATTGATGCATTGGCATAGGCTGAAAAGAGGGAGCAAAAGTCTGGCTGTGAAGACTTGAAAAGCTATAAAAAATAGAAAGGAGAGTAATACTTTCAGGGAGTAAAAAGAACACTTAATTAAAGCTTCCAAAGGTACAACATCAAGGGATCGCCAGGACAAAAGTGTAGCCTTATCATGAGAGCAATAGTGAAAACAAAATGACTGTTGCACAAGACGTAGGATTTTGTCTCCGAATGGGAAAAATAACAAAATGTTGGAAAACTCTTTACTATGCCAGCCAGCTCTTTAATTGTTGTTACATATTTCTTCTTCTTTTTTCCCAGTTAGGGGTTGCCACAGCAGATCACCTGTCTGCTTATGACTGGCATGGAGTTTTACATTATTGAGTTGCCAGCCCAGTGCCCAACCTTCCATAGAAGGCACACACATGCACGCACTCATGCCTAGGGCCAATTTAGAGTGTCCAATCCACCTACAGCATGTCTTTGGGATGTGAGCCGATACCTGAGCACCCAGAGGAAACACACATGACCACAGGGAGGACATGCAGGCTCTGCACAGAAGGCACCCCAGCTGAGGATCGAACCTGAGAACCTCTTGCTGTGAGGCGGCAACGCTAACCACTGCACCACCTCAGCCACCCTTTAATTGTTATTACATATAGTGTTTTCTATTTCATATATTTATTATTTAGGGGTGGGATATCGGAGTTGTAGAGCATACTGGATGGAGGTAGTAGCATTTATAATGACGTGATGAGGTTGGTTTGTTTTTGGCCTAACACTAGGCTGCTGATGCCAACTGACAAGGAAAGCAATAATAATTCAAAAAAGTCAAAGAGTCAAAGAAAACTTTATTATCATTTAGGAAACACAAATGCAACCTAAATGAAATTTTGTGTAGCAGCTTATCATCAGAGTGCAGAGGCAATGCTATGATGCATGGAAATATTCAGAATTAGGTGATCCCTTTATTACATCTGTTGAAACTATTTAAAACTGTGAAAAAACATTCAAAGGTTATGTAAAATACAGCTCAAAATCAGAGTTTTGATGTGATGCACCATTATTCACTTCCAAAGTGTCATTTCTACTTACTTATCAGACTCTTATGTGAGCATTAATTCCTGGTTATAGCACTTCCTATTTTCACTCAATAGAGAATTTACACATGCATTTCTTTCCAAGTATTTTTTATTTGTCTGTTCAAAGCTCACCACCAGTGGACCCTAGTGTTTTTCTTGATTGTCTACTTACCTCACATGGCCTCCCCTGGAGTAAGTCCATTTAAGGACTTTGATAACAGTGGACATCAAGGCATCCTACTTCTACAGTATACTGCTGCTATAGGAGTGTTTTCATTGCTATACCCTCCCCTGTGCATGCCACTGTAGGTGGGGTGTGAAATGGGTGGGAGTGTTTTCATTGCTATACCCACCCTATGCATGCCCTTGTAGGTAGGGTGTGAAATGGGTGGGAGTATTTTCAATGCTATACCCTCCCCTGGGCATACCCCTATACCTGAGGTGTGAAATGGGTGGGAGTGTTTTCATTGCTATACCCTCCCTGTGCATGCCCCTGTAGGTGGGGTGTGAAATGCGTGAGAATGTTTTCATTGCTATACCACCCCTGTGCATGACCCTGTAAGTGGGGTGTGAAATGCATGAGAATGTTTTCATTGCTATACTGTCCCCCGTGCATGACCCTTTAGGTGGGGTGTGAAATGGGTGGGAGTATTTTTGCTGCTATACCCTCCCCTGTGAATACCCCTTTAGCTGGGTTGTGAAATGGGTGGGAGTGTTTCACTGCTATACCATCCCCTGTACCTGCTCTTGTAGGTGAGGTGTGAATGGGTGGGAGTGTTTTCATTGCTATACCCTCCCTTGTGCATGCCCCTGTAGGTGGGGTGTGAAATGGGTGGAAGTGTTTTCATTGGTATACCCTCCCTGTTCATGCCACTGTGGGCCAGGTATGAAATGGATAGACTGCACAAAACTGCTTCTCAGTTTCACAACAAGTCGACATTGGGTAGCCACCCTGCTCATTTTCAATAAGTGTTATGTGGCTGTTTTTCTGGCCTTTGCCATGGAAGTCTAACCACTTTATGTGCCCGTTGCAGACACCTCCTCCCATCATCTTGCCTAACTAGTGCCTGAGATGCCCGAGGAGCTGCCAGTGGAAGCCCGACCACTGCTTTCTCCCTCTGCATCACAATTCTGGATATATATCCTTCTTTACTTATGAATGTTTATCTGTGCCAAGCTAACTGCCTCGTTTCAGCAAACCTTTCTCCGTTAGCTGAAAGAGAAATTGTGTGTTAGATATTTATACATTGTTGATCTGGAATCAACACCAGGACTGATCTCCACTGTATGAAACTCAGAAGCACAACAAGGATACCAAAATAATAATTGTAGTAATGGAGGATTTCTTTTATGTGAAGCAGGCAGGATCCTTAAGTTGTATCTGTAGTTATTGGTAAGTGTTTTCATATACAAACAGTTGCACAGTGGTCCTATTAAAAAAAGACATACTTGATAAGTATGTGATTACATCAGGTAATTTGGGTAGTTATCTAGTCCTCTACTCAAATAACTACCCACACCCCTAAATGGCACATATAAAATGCTGCATGCCCATGCCACCAATAACTAGGACCCAATGAGGAGGGAACACAAGGTGCACGGTTTGAGTCTCACAAGGGATAATTGGCTAGGCTTTAAATGGCTCTCAAGGGCAGTTAGCGTAGTACTAATCTATGAACCTATGATGTAACATACTGGATGAAAACCACTAGGTCAATAAATTATTCTGTGACACTGGAACACATATTTCAGTTAGGGGCTTTTTTTACACAGCCTGATACACCAGTGAAATTTGAGGTTGAAATATTACACAAGTAATCTATTGAATTTGGACTAATCTTCACTCATTTATTTTCTTAGAAACAGTTGCTATTTCTCTTGCTATTAAAATGTGATTTTGGCACAGTGCCTTTTTTCTTGTAAGAGATAGCTGTAAAACATACTATTCTGACTGTTTAAAATGACTGTTTCAGTATGTATTGTTTTATTCTATATTATGCACTGTTGCTATAGTTTATGAGCTTCATGTCCTGTTCATTTTCATTATGTCAACAATTAAATAAACAGCAAACATTTGTCAGGCACTTTAGCACAAAAAATTTGGTTCTGTCAGTTCCCATTTACATGCTGTATGACTCCAAGCAAGTCACTTAATCAAAAAGTACTGCCAGTGTCTGAAAAAAGGGTGTCTCAAATGGGTTTTTCTATCAAATAAATAAAACAAAATAAATGTTAATGTACCTATAGAAAAACAATTTAAGTTAAGAACTTTGAAACTGCAAGAGCAGACGAGATACTTTTAACCAACTGTTTCTGATAACCTTGGTTTTGTTGTTTTACAGTTAATATAAAATGCCTTTGTCTGGAAAACAAGGAATGCCATCGCTAACAAGGTCTCACTCACTGAACTGGTCTGCCCATAACCTAAAATTTAAAAAAGATGTCACCTTTGAGTGGCACAGTCACTGTGGGAACACACGTAACACTGATATTGATGCGTTATTCAGAAATGTGTTATATAAACACTTTTTTAACAAGGGATTCAAATTCTCCTGAAGAATGCATTAATTTTCTTATTAATGACATAGCCTACAGTTATTTATAATATTAGATTTCCAGTGGCTGGAATAAAAAAGTTCAGTTGATACTATAATACTCAGAAGAACGGTGAAAAAGTCCTACCTACCTAATCTGAAAAACACCTAACAGTAGCAATTAGTCAGACTGTAAGAATGATATAATTTCAAAGGATCATTAAAAAACCCAGACCTAGATTTTATTCTAATCTATTCACTTTTATTCCTTTCCATCATTTGATATAGATTTTCCAAGTAACATTTCCTTCATTTATTGTTTATTATTTATTGTTTTACATTAGTAGACAAAATGTACATTCAAATGTTGTTCAAGAGCTCTTATACGCTTCATGTTTAAGTTATGATGCAGTTATTCTAGAAACCATGAAACTGTCAGCCACCATTTCTGTGTCTGCTAAAGAGAACTTGGTGATAGTGCCCTAGGTTATAAATCAGCTAGGGATCTTTCGTGAAAAAGTTTTGCAGCGCAAACAAACTTTCTATTTATTAAGTTTTTAATGCAATTGTACTCAGGGTAACTAAATGATAACATTACCACACTGTGTGTTAACGGCGGACTTCAGAAAATGTTTAATTATTTATTGTAATGAATAAGCAGTGTTAATGACTAGTAGGCTTTCTTCTTAATACTTATTCAATTAATTTATTTTAGTATTCTTAAATATATGCAGGGCAAACGCTTTCTTACATGTAGATTTCCAAGTCTCAGACAGAAATAAAGACTTCAGATTATGATACAGCAGACTTTCATGTTGCAAATAAATATGATTTTTTCCAGCACTTGTGACAGTATTTACTCTTTCAAGTGCTGTTGTAGAAAGTATGAAGAGAAATGGTTTAACTGAAAAGTGAAACGGACAAAAGAAATGTGTACTTAGATAACCTTTTTTAGACACTTCAGGCAAATATTATTTATACTTCAACCAGGGAAAAATACTAACACAATTTTTGTCTGGGAATTCATATTTAAAGGGAACATAAGTCTGTGTTTATCAATGTATGCAACTAGAAATATATTCATGCGAAAAGTTTTTGACTACAGCCAGTGTATCTATTTTTAAATGCATAACTTGTTTGAAGCCTGGCTTCATTTTCTCAATTTATTTAGCACTAATTATTTTATTTATTTATTTATTTTACATTTGTTGACCGGGCTAGTCTAACTGGATATATGTCCATTTTCAGTAGAGGCCCAGGGAGAAAAGCTCCAAACTAACCACAGTTATAACAAGGTTAAAGATTACCATAAATTAGCTTACAAATAGTACTTAACTAGGTAGTAAATAACAGTAAAATAGTAAATAGCAATTAAATCAAATATGGTATGTTGTACATAAAATGACAAAAAACAGAAAATTGGACGTGACTTTTCAGATGAGAAAAATACATAGATGTTACAGTAGTTTTACTGTTAACTTTCGTTTCAGCTAAACAATCATATCTTGATTAGTATATAAACAAGGAAGTGTTATAAACAGAGGTGAAAATCTAGTCAGGGTTACTACAAGAGCATAGCCAGTGTGTTTTAAGGTGTAATTTGAGTTTTTGTTTGAAGAGGTGTAGGGAAGGAAGTAATGTAAGTTCACTAGGTAGAAGGTTCCAGTTTTTGCCAACTGTGTTCGAAAAGAGTGAGTCACCTGCCAAGTTGTTGGACATGTTTATGCTAACTAATAGTTTATTCGAAGAGCGTAAGGTATTGAGATTTTTATAGGGGATTATAAGGTTGGAGAGAATTGGAGTTTTGTTTGGATCATAGAGGATCTTATGGGCTATGGTAAGTTGGTTAAATTGAAGCTAATTCTGTAGTTCAAGCCAGCCAAGTTGTTTTAGATTGTGACAGTGATGGGTTCTGAAGGGGTTACCAGAGACAAATTGGGTGATGTTATTATAGGAGCTTGCTAGTTTGAGCAAATTGCTTTTAGTTAGGTTAGTGCAGATTGGTGAGGCATAGAACAGTATGGAGATTAGAAGAGATTGGTCAGTAGTAGTTCTAGTTGTAGAGGTGAGGAAGGGTCTAAACCTATATAGGGAGCCCAGTCTTCTATTAACTTTTTTTTATGGTGTTGATAATGTGACTGTCAAAGTTAAGGTTGTTATCTATTGTAATTCCAAGGAGTTTAGTGTAGGATTCTGGAGAAATGAGGATACCATTATTAGAGATGACTGACAAGTCAAGTGGTGTAGACTTGTGGGTAGGAGAGAAGAGTAAGAGTTTGTTTTTTTGGGGATTCAAGAGGAGACAGCACTTTAAAAACAATGACTCTACTGTGTTAAACACCTTCTGAGTTATGGAGTGTAGTTCAGAAGAAGATTTAGCTGTACAGATGAGTGTAGAATCATCTGCATATTGTATGCAAGTAGCTTGTGGAATAGCTAAATGCAGATCAGTTATAAAAATGGAGAAAAGTAGCGGGCCTAGAATTGATCCCTGGGGGACACCCAAGGTGACAGGCAGGAGGGATGATAGATTATTTTCCCAGAGCACTGCTTGCTGCCTATTGCTGAGGTAGGAAGAGAACCATTGCATAGCTAGTGAGTCAAAAGAAAGTGACTTTAGTATATTTAAAAGCAAAGGGTGGTTCACCATGTCAAAAGCTTTTGAAAGATCTAAGAAGAGAGCTGAGGAGAGAGTATTATTGTTGCGGTTTCTGTTGCTAGAGTCAGTGAAGGAAAGAAGGGCAGTGGTGGTGCTGTGGAATGGTCTAAAACCATGTTGGGTATTGGCTAGTAAGTTATGCTGAATTAAATGGTTCAGTAGCTGGTGATGAATGCCTTTTCCATGATCTTAGCTAATGGGGATAATAAAGCTATTGGTCGGTAGTTGGAGTAGTCGTTTGAGTTACCTCCTTTATGTAGAGGAATGATGTGAGAAATTTTCCATATGTCTGGGATGGTTGCTTCATTTATGGTTCTATTTATAAGAATTGATATGGGATAGGCTACAGCTGTAGCTGCTTTTTGCAAATATTCAGCTGGGATCTGGTCAGCAGAAGGAGTACAAGGCTTCAGCTTTTGGATGAGTTTGAGGATAAATTTGGTAGGGATGGGTTGTAATTTGAAATTGGGAATAGGGCTATTATTGGGGATAAGAAAGGTAGAGCTGTCAAGGGATACTTGGCTGGCCAGGGATTGTATGGTCTCAGTAAAGATTGGTGATTTCACTTGGGGTTTTGAGATTAGTGTCTGTTGGACTTGGTGTACTGGAGTGCCCAGGGTTCATGAGTCTATTGATATTAGCCCAAAATTTTTGTGGATTATATTGCTGTGTTTTCTACATTTTATAGTAGAAGTTTTTTTTTATCTGACAGTATTGCTTTTTTTGTTGAGTTTCTGAGCTTTTTTAAAATTTGTGAAAACATTTCTTCTTCTCACTTATAAAGTGCTTATGTGGTTTACATATATCCTACAATAAGGCACTGTATGAGCACATCCACTCATGCATGAATCGCAGCATCCCAAATAGAACCAAGATGCTCTCCTCCAAAAAAGGAAGCCAATATGGTGGTCCCCTGCCATAAACAAACTTTACAACAAAAGGAAGAAACTGTTGCAGAAATGAGAAAATCCCATAATGCAAAAAACTCCCTTACCAGCCTCAGTAAGAAGCTGAGATCCCTCATAAAATTCTCCAAAGCTAGTTATGAAAATAAAATTGCCAAAGATTCCAAAGACAACCACAAGGCATTCTATAACTATGTCAAGAATCTAAATGGCAATGCTCAGATCTGCTCTGAGCTACAACAGAATGGCATTAAATATACTGATCCCAAGGATATTGCCAATATACTGGCAGATTGATTCAGTGCAAATTTCACCCCCCTCTCACCCCCTAAATGGCCCATCTCAATACCGGAAGATTGCCAAATTCCAGTAATAATGGCCACACAGGTAAAAAATGCACTGTCCAAAGCTAAGAATACAGCATCCATGGGACTAGATGACATCCCAGGCTGTGTACTACATGAACTACAATATGAACTGGCACCTCACCTAAGTGTCATGTTTAATCATAGCCTCACCTCAAGTTTCATGCCCACTGAGTGGCACAGAGGTACAGTTATCCCACTGCACAAGGGGGGATCCACCTTGGATCCCGGAAACTATCATCCCATCAGTCTGATGAGCCATATCTGCAAGGCCATGGAGCGTATTATCATGGAACTTATAAACAAAGACATTGGCAACCTTCAAACACTGGACCCCACCCAGTTTGGGTTTGGGAAGGGCTGATCTTGTCTCCTGAACCTGATTGACTTCTTAGAATCAGTCTCCAGAGCCATGGATAAGGGTAAGGTGGTCCACACAGCCTATCTAGATCTTGCCAAGGCCTTTGACACCATCCCCCACTCTGGAATCATAGATAAACTTACTAAGCTGGGCATTAATCCCTACATTACTCAATGGGTTGCCAACTGGCTTACTGACAGAAACCACACTATAAAAGTAGCCGACTCCAAATCCAGCTCCAGACAAGTGACAAGTGGAGTACCTCAGGGTTCAGTCCTGGGACTGCTCTTGTTTGACATCTACTTCTCTGAAGTGTAGACCAACACTAAGGGACTCTGGCTATCAAAGTTCGCAGATGACTGCAAACTGGGAGCCATTATTGAATCCCCAAATGATGTGGATACTCAACAAAAGGGCCTTACAGAAACAGATGCTTGGTGCCAGAGCCATAGGCTCAAGCTCAATGCCAAGAAATGTATAGTTATCCCCTTTGGGAAAAAACATGTAGCCGTGAATTACCACATAGGTGGCAGTACACTAAACAGCGAAAGTGTGATAAGAGACTTAGGGACACAGGTCGCCAGTGGTCTCACCTTCGATAACCATATCACCACAACATCAGGAAATCGGGCACACCTTATCACTAAGGGCTTTTCATCCAGAAAAAAGGAGGTCATTGTCCCACTGTACTCATCCCTCATTAGACCCATTATAGAATAAAATGCCCCATTTGGTATGTACCTCTCAAGACATCTGCAACAACTGGAAAGGCTGCAGGAATACCTCACTAAAAGAATCACAGGCATAAAGCAGATGCCCTGTGCTGACTGCCTTAAAAAATTCCAGCTATACTCTGTCACATATCGTCTACTCAGAGGTGATCTCTGCTTAACATACAAGGCCATGTCAAACCCAGAGCTGTTGGACATGCTACACTTAAAGAAATCATAATCCCTCAGAGCCACATGCTCCAGGGAACTAAACATTGTCATCACATTAAACAAAACATGCTGGAGGGATAGTTTCCTGACCCAAAGACTCCCCAGACTCTGGAATAGACTGCCCATACATGTCAAGCAGAGTGCCTCTTTGGCCCTCTTCAAAAAGAACCTTGACAATTGGATGGAAGAAAGGAAATTCACCCTGGGGATCACTTCAGTTGCCCTGCTAGACAGGGTTCCAGGGAAGTAAATAGTGTGGGAAGAAATAGCCAAGGAATTGTTATGGCTAGGCTTGTAGGCCCTAGGGCTGATAGCCTAGTACCAACCTATGAACCTATGAACCTATAAATCTAACAACAAAGCTGGGGACTGTTTGTTCTCCAACTGTACTGGACCTATCTGGAACAAGCTTCCAAGCAAACGTATTGCAATTACTTCTTTACCCACTTTCAAGAAGCATCTAAAACTTTGCTTAATTTCCAGTGGCTCTGTCCTTGTACTAACCCTGACTAAACTTTTTATTCCCTCTACCTTATCTTAGTCATTCAAATCTTTACTAGGTTTCTACAGTACTATTGTTTTTCTACTCTCTATCAATTCCTCTGAACAAAAAGAAAAAAACAGCAATCTTTTTTTTTCACCTATTGTATTTTCTTGGTTATGCTTATGAAACAGTTTATGTACTACTTTTCCATTTGTAAAATATTTCTTTTTTGTATAATAAGTGTTGTTCTATATTACTGTCTTTTTGTGGAGCTTTTCTCCCCGGGACATGTATCCAGCTAGACTAGCCCGGTCAACAAATGTAAAATAAAATAAATAATAAATAAATAAATTATATATATATATATATATATATATATATATATATATATATATATATATATAAATATATGAGTCTACTTGATATGGCCGAAATTTCAAAATGTCGACTTTCATATGGCCGAGACCATATGATCGACATTTGAAATCTCGACCATGCAAGTAAAACACAAAACACAAACACAAACTTACTTTAATGCTGCTAGCAGGGGGCTTCACCCCCCTACACCCCCCGTGGTGGGCTCCACCCCCCCACACCCCCTGTAACTTAAATATACCAACTCCGGGATCGCACTACAGTGCTTAAGTAGAAATCTTTCCATTCTGCACTGTAACCTGATTCCGGTTCCCCATGATCGGCATTTCAAATGTCAATCATATGGTCTTGGCCATGTGAATGTTGACATTTTGATATGTCGACCATTAGAAGGGGACCCATATATATATATATATATATATATATATATATATATATATATATATATAATGTAAGGAACATATTTAGCAAGTGTTATAAAGAAAGTAATAATTTCCTTGCATGTTTCTTCTTACTTAAGAATAACACCACCAAAGTAATAAGTTGACAAATCAACAAAACAGAAAAACAGAAGAGTATACTGTAGGTATATACCTAGTTTCTCAAGCTCTAATTGTAATAGAAGTCTTTGAACAATTATCCTACTTTGTTAAATGGACAGGGTCTGTTAAAAAAGGGCTTATGAAGCGTCTGTGATGCCTTGCCATACACTTACACTCTTTATAGTTTGCTCAGAGGAATAAAGGGAACCTGACCCTAAATTAATGTCTCATGATGAGTGTGAAATTCAACAAAAAAGAAAGAAAAATTAATAGCATAGAATATCAGTACCAAAGTAATATATTGTAGAGTTTTGAATGTTTTAGTCTATCAATATTCAATTTTCTAACTGCTAATACAGAAACCCTGTCAAGATACCATGTGGAAATTCATTTTTTTAACTGACAAAGGTATTAAATTAAATTTATTTTTGATATAATTTCTAACTTCTTGTAATTCAAGCCATAAAGATGAATCAAGGTCATTTTCTTCCAACAAAGTATTACTGGATAGCAATGCATTGTTTTTTAACATTTGATGCCAATAAATCAGATGCTTTTGCTCAAATATTGACATTTTATAACAAACAGTAGAGAAGATAAGCCCCCCGTGTATATGCTTTGGGGTAAATAAGGAATAACCCACTTTCATATGACTGAAACCTAAGAATGAAGGTTTTAAAAGATTTTAAAATAATGCTAATATAGTTTGAAATACAATTTTTTGTGGGACTAAGAGAAAAAAATATTCCTTCAGGTCAATATGAATATGTTATTTACTAGATTTACTTTAAAGAGATTATTATTATTATTAATGTACAAGCAAGACATAGGAGTACACCAAAGCCGAACAGGATTTTCCACATGAACAGAATAAGTTCAGAATGAATCCAGCAGGAGATTAAAAGACAGAATATGGGAATATCTTTATAGTATTTATATTAAATCCAGCACAAATGCCCTGTCAAAACATATTATTGAAACATCAGACCAACATAATTTTAAATTCCTGGTTATGCAAGTTAATACACCTAGCCAGAGGGGTGAGGATATGAGAAATTACACAGAGCAGTGTGAAGTAAAATGGATTATAAGGTTAAGGGCTGATAGGAAACCGGGACTTAATGATAAAGTCCCTATGAGACTTATGTTGAAGGGAAGGAAATTAAAGGTTAAATAGTTGTTTAAATACATTTTATATATATATATATATATATATATATATATATATATATATATATATATATATATATATTGTATATTTTATTGTATTTAATATGTGTTTGCTAGAAATTTCATATAGCAACTAGAAATTTCATTAAAGGTTAAATAGTTTTTCAAATATAGTTTTTTAAATGCACATAGTTTTTTAAATACATTTTATACATATATTTATTGTATACTGTATTGTATTTAATGTGAGTTTGCTAGAAATTTCATATAGCAGCTATATATATATGTTATGTTTTATATTAAATAGCTTCATAATAATAAGGATGACTTTATTAGTTAATATTTTATGCAGGAAATTATGTCATTTATTGAGTGTGTGTATATATATATATATATATATATATATATATATATATATATATATATGTATGTGTGTGTGTGTGTGTGTATGTGGCATTTTTTAATTGAATTTATATTGGTATGAAGAAGCCCATGGGGGTGAAAGTGCTTGCCAGTTTTTTTATTTTTTTGCCATTAAAACATTTTGGAGTTTATCTTGGATCTATCTCTGTGGATTCATTCTGAATTTATTCTGTTTATGTGGAAAGTCCTTCTCGGCTTTGGTGTGCTCCTGTGTCTTGCTTGTACATTTATCATTCATTACTTTTGTCATGGGAGCGTTTGTTCCTGGGTAGCTGCTTTTGTGAGATTATTATTATTATTTAAAATTTGTGATGAAGAAAGAATAAAATCTTTCCATTTTGCTGAGTATTTACTATCTACAATGTACAAAATAGTTTTAATAACTGAGGAAATTGAATATAAGTCCAAATTTGGCAATGCAATACCACCATTATTCCAGCTATACATATGATATGTTAAAGAGATCCTAAGTTTAATTGGGAACCAAAGAAATTTTTTAATCATAGTGTTAAACTTTTTAATTATTGTATAAGGTGGAGGAATAGAAATAGATTGTACTATGAATAAGATTTTTGGTAGAAGTCTCATTTTTATAATTGATAATTTCTCCTCTATTGAGAATTTTATTTTAGACCATTTCTGTATTAATTTATCTATTTCTGTTAAACTATTATCGAAGTTCAGTTTTTGAATTTCTTTAGTATTTTTGGCAATAATTATACCTAAATATTTTATTTGCTGAGATTGTGGTATATGTTTTTTAAATTCATTTTGAATATTGTATTTATTTGAGCCAGTTAACAAGATTTGTGTTTTGTTGTTGTTGTGGTTAAATTCTAGACCTGCGTTTTTTTGAAAATAATGTATATCATTAAATAATTCTTGAATTGTTGGATTTTTGCCCCCCGGAGTACTCAGAATGCCATCTGCAAACATTTGAATCTTTGTGGATTTATTAAGACTCATTTCAAAACCTTTAATATCACTATGTTCTCTGATCTTATTTGCCCAAGGCTCCATAACTAAAGTAAATAAAAGAAGGGATAAAGGACAGCCTTGTTTAGTCCCTTTAGTAATAGGTATGAACTGTGATATATTAGAACCAATTTTAATGTAAGCAAGAGAGCCCGAATATAAATGGGTGATACGATTTATAAAATTATTTGAAAACCTAAGTTCCTGTAGAAGAATGAAAAGGTAATCCCAATTGACTGTGTCAAAGGCACAATTTATGTCTAAACTAACTATAGTTAGATTATTTTTTTGGTTTTTAGTTGATTCGATTAAGGTTATTATTCTTTTAATGTTATCATAAGGTGTTCTATTTATTATGAAACCTGTTTGGTCTTCATCCATTAGGTTTGGAAGAACATTTTTAAGCCTTTTTTGCATATATATGGACATAAACATTTTATAGTTCGTGTTTAATAATGATATAGGTCTATATGAACTATATTTTGGAGGGTCTTTATCAGATTTTAAAATGGGAGAAATGAATGTATATTTCCATGATGGAGGGATAGTATTATTAATTTGTATGGTATTAAAAATTGAAAGTAACAATGTAATAGCTTCATTCGGTAGAATTTTGTAGATTTCTGGAATAATACCATCATTACCAAGTGCTTTGTTTTGTTTGAGTGTATTAATTTGTTCTTGGATGTCTTTTAATGTAATTTGTCTATCCAATAACTTAGTTTGTTCTTCTGTTAATCTCTTTTTAGAGTGTTTATTAATAAAAGCTTGAACATCTTTTTTTTTATTTATTGGTGCAGAAGATTGGTTAAGTTTAAGGAAAAATTCTCTAAATTCAATTAATATATTACTTATATCAGATACTTTTTTTTTTCTTTTGAGGTAAGTATATTTTTAATGTGATTACATTTGTTTAATCTTTTAACTTTGTTTGGCTAAAATATTTAAAGATCTGGGGTTTATTGAAAAGTTAATAAACTTAAATTTTTCAAGACTAATCATAGTTTTATGATTTAAAATCTCAAGATATTTCTTATTTAAATATTTTAATTCATCCAATTTGGATTTTTCATGTTGATTTTTTGATAACTCAAGGTTCAAAATATCAAGTTTAGTTTTTATCTCTTTTAAATCTTTATTCCCCCAAAAGTCTTTTTTTATACCAATCTGTTATTCTGTCATATAGCTATGCCTTCACTACATCCCAGATGAAAATTTCAGGTGTATTAGCGCTGGAATTAAATTCCAAAAAACTATGTACGTCTAGTATGAAGGTGTTAAAATCATTTAACTTACTGATGTATGCTGGTATCCATTTTATCTGAGCATTGGTACATGCATACATATATATATATATATATATATATATATATATATATATATATATATATATATATATATATATATCAAAGGTTATTGAATTGTGATCTGAAAGGGGACATGTAATAACTTTTACATTATTTAAAGAATCTATTAAACTGTTAGAAATAAAAGCTTTGTCTATTCTTGAGAATGTATTGTGTCTGTGTGAAAAGAATGTATAGAATAAAGATTTAGGGTCAGCATAATTATCAATATCCTTCAATAAGAATGAATTTGAAAATTCTTTTAGTAATCTGGCTGAACTTGAAGCTCTTCTCTTACCATTAGAAGTAGAGTCTGAACTATGTCAAATGCAGTTAAAATCGCCAGCTAATGTAACATTGTCCTTTGGAAATTGGATAATATGATCTATATGTTGTTGTGCTGAGCTCTGTCTAAGGCCAGGAATCCAGTGCATGTTAATTAAAGTAAAAATTAAGTTATTGAATTCTATGACAATAGAGGCTATCATACCTTTATTATTTTTGTATGAGTCTATTGTTTTGGGTAGTGGTAATTTGTTATTCCAGAGTATTGTAACATCTTTTTTTTAATGTGCTCAGAACTAGTGAGTATTGAAAAAGATTTAGATTTTAATTTGGAAACATCACCCTCAATCAAATGAGTTTCTTGCAAAAAGATTCATTGTGAGTTATTTAACTGGAGATACTTGTTTAAAGACCTTCCCTTATTGGGGTTATTTAATCCATTTATGTTAAGGGAAATACAATGTAAAACCACCGTGTTTTATGTGTATTGGGGTGTAATATATACTGTTTAAAACTTTTAATGAACTTTGATCTGGGAGATGATATTAGAAAAATGTAGGGGATACAGCAATATATAGAGTGTGAAACATAGATAAAAAATTTAAAGTTAAAATTATATGAATAAAATTCTACTATACTTGTTTTAGTGAACATTAAAAAGAATATTAGCAAAAAGTAATTACAGAATTGTCTAACAGTAACACTTCTAAAACCCACCTGGAGTTATAAACTCCTAATTTGAGTGACATTAATCACCCAAATTAACAAACCAGCTAGCAGCAAATTTCTATCAAGCTCCACCTAATTATGATCTATTTTATAATTAAAACATGGCTTGTAAATAATAATGTCTATATTATGCAAAAGGAGAACTCAACATATATTCTTTAAAACTCTAAAGTTATAATATTTACTAATACAATAAGCCTACACTGCTTTAAAAGTCACTATAATAAACTCACTACAAAAAATGCTTCACTTGACAGATAAAGAAGTATACCATGATTGTTAGCAAACATGTAAAAATGTAACTATATAAACAGATGTAACTAGATTTTCCTTTTGTTTCTTAAGTTATCTTTTTATAACCCAAAAATATATTAAACCATTCATTAATGAGGAATAATGAAATATTATAGTGGATATAACATATATAGCTAAGCTAACCATCTGTCTAAAGTGAGAGTATTAGTTAAACTTATAGTTTAAAGCATAGAATATAAATACCACTTCACAAACCATCAACTGAAGCTATACTCACATTTAAGTATATAACAGAGAAACAAATCTCCTTACAAATCTAACATAAGTATTAAAATACAGATGACTAGAGTAACACAATACAGTAGCTTTTTAACATTGTGAATGCAGTATGTCTTGTACATTTTATTACTTCTATTCTATACAGTGTTGATAAGCAAAAACAAAACTACTGAAAGAAAAAAAACAGCAGAAATCTAATTATTTAGATTATATGAAATTGTGCTATTACTTAATACCTTGTAATAATTCTGAACCAATTTTGTTTTAAGCTAATTAATAAGGAATATTTTTAAACTTGTTGGAAACTTTCTCTCCAAGTGAAAATGAATCTAACTTGCTTAACTTATGAGCTCTACGCATATTGCAGACGTTGCAACAAACTAAATGTCATTATTTCCATTAGTCATTAAAGCATGTCATGTCATTAATACATGTCAAGGAGAACATGAATGGTAACATGTATAAATAATATTTATTTAAAGTAATTTTGATGTTAAAGAACAGACAGAATAAATCCTTGTTTCAAAAACTAGTTTCTAATAATGTGTAATCACTTTTTAAATAATCCGCTATATAGGTGTTTTACATCTGCAAATTTAATAACTTAGTACATGTATAATCATTTTATTATTATGATGAACATTGCTGTATTTGTTTTACTTTAAATCAGCCCCTCTCTACCCACCAAATAAAAGAGTACATCAGTTAGTTTTGGTAATAGCGTGAAGTCTATCTTTCAGGCATCAAGTCCTTATAAGAGGATTTGCCAAAATTTTACCTTTTTGTAGAGAGTGAAATCAATGTACATCTTGCCATTTAGTCTAAGAATAAGAAGGATACAGATACTACCATTTAAATGTGTCCGTCGAGCTGAAGATGACGTCATGCTGCTCAGTCAAATAGTTCAAAGATGCATGAACCCGTATCACCGAGCTGTAATTATTTCAAACAACTTCAAGTATTTCAGCGGAAAATTGTAGATTGAACAGATAACATCTGAGGGCTTCTACTGTCTTGAGAGCCTCTCGAGACACTCCAGCAACATTCCAAAGCCTTTTTTCTTTAAGATAAAGCATTGAGGAGAAAAAAATGTAAAGGGAAAAAGAAAAAAAAAAAACTTTCCGAACTGCCGTGCTTTTAACTGTTACAAACCCAAAGTCACCAACGAACAGGGCTAAACCAAACTAATATAACAGCATACAAAGTGACATCTAATGAAATCATTAGCCCCAAACAAACAACAATAAAAAAAACAATATTATCATAAAAAATGAAAGAATACACTTCCCAGTACTACAAATAATTAATTGAATTTCCAAACTTATTCAGTACATGATTGCTTTTCTTCTTCTTCTTCTTCTTCTTTTGGCTGCTCCCGTTAGGGGTCACCACAGCAGATCAACTGTTTCCATTTCTTCCTGTCCTCTGCATCTTGCTCGGTCACACCAACCACCTGCATGTCCTCTCTCACCACATCCAAAAACCTTATCTTAGGCCTTCCTCTTTTCCTGTTACCTGACAGCTTCATCCTTAGCATCTTTTTCCCAATATACTCTGCATCCCTCCTCAGCACATGTCCAAACCAATGTAATCTTGCCTCTCTGGCTTTGTCTCCAAACCTTCCAACCTGGGCTGACCCTCTAATATACTTATTCCTAATCCTGTCCATCCTCGTCACACCCAGTGGAAATCTTAACATCTTCATCTCTGCCACATCAAGCTCTGACTCCTGCCTTTTTGTCAACAAAATAACTTAATTAAAATTAGCTTGTCAAATATATATATATATATATATATATATATATATATATATATATATATATATTAAAACAGACAATTATTGGGAATACTTCTCTGACATTAATAAATGTAACCCTTCAGATAAATATAAATCGAATTTTCTTCATTCAGCAGGTAAAACTACTTCATCATTTAAATGGAGAATATTTACCTGGAGATGTATGAAGGTAAAGAATGCTGACTGGGCCCATATCTTCAATGATTGTTCACATATGAAAAAATTCTGGGAAGATATTAATACCATCTTGCAGGCAATATTCACTGATAACGTTTTACTTAGTAAATCATTAGTTTTATTTAACTCTCCAATCCCACCTTGTGTAAAACTAAGTAAATATACACTTCTTTAGTCTGTACTGTCCATAGCCAGGAAAGAAGTTACAAGAAACTGGAAATCATCAGGAATTCCCTCTTTTCAAAACTTTAAAGATCTTCTCCTGGAAGTATCCAAACTGGAATCAATGATAGTCAAAGCTAGATCTCCTAGGAATACAGCGGTATATAAACGATGAATATAATTGAACTATTAGAAAATTAATAACAGAAAGGTATTAAATCAGCTTTTTATCACTTGTTTTAATTTGTCTATAACAAAGTGAATATCTGTGTACATAGTTCATTGCCTTTTTTTGTCTTTTATATTAATATTTTTGTTTTATCTATTCCATCATAAAATGTTTAGTTTGCTGTTAATAATTGTATCTTTCAGAAATGCTTTCAATAAAACGTATTTAAAAAAAAAGATACCATGTGGAAACTTAGATCTCATCTGCATTTTGTATGTGGATACAACCTTAAGAGTAAAGTATTGTCATTAGTACTTTTACTGTGAGCCCGCAGTAGTGGATGTAATCATCATTTGTCAATTGATGGTATGTGATGTCACAATTAAGTACTGTACACTGAACTTCTGTTATTAATACCACGGTATTCCTTTCCTTCTATGTCAGGTGCCTGTGAACAGAAGCCACACCCTTATTTTATGTGGTCATCATTACAGAACTTTTTCCTGAATATCCATTAGCTCTGTTATGACAGACTAAAAATTATAATTTCATATAATCTAGAAAAGACAAGTTACAGATGCCCTTAGATTTGTACTGTAATTTAATTTGTTGCTAGTATATAGTAACAGTGTTTCTCTGGCCAAACATGAGAGTATTCGATAGTTTGTTTATGTAGAACTACAGTCTACAGTCTAACTCATTCCTGTCATCATATAACATTTTAACAAGCAATGCCTTGGAAAATAGTTCCACTTTAGCTGTTTATAGCCACTTGTTCATATGATGAGAAAAAGTCGAGGGTGGTGACCAACTCTAATGCTAATGAATTTTGGTTCTCTGGCCTTGGTCACACAGGATGAGGCAACTTCTTTTCTGAAACAACATTAGATTTGAGTTAGGAAAATAATACTGAGACCTTCATGATCCATGGTAGATAACATACTTGATCTCATCATCACGAACATGGGAGCACAATGCTCAACACCGGAAGTATACCCCTCACTGGTGAGATCAGATCACAAACTAATCTCGCTGGAGGTCCTCATCCCACCCCCACCTGAAATAAAAAGGACCACAGTAAAGAACTTCTCGAAAGCCGACTTCACACTTCTAAAGACTAGTGTGGTCTCCTTTAAGGCCCCTGAGCCGGCGGAAAACAGTACTCAAGCCGCTGAATCACTTACAAATGCCTTCTACCAGCACCTGCAGGACTGCATGGATAAGGCAATCCCAAGCAAAACAAAGACTCTTTGTACCAAAGGCAAGCATCCAGTCTGGTGGACCCCAGCCATAAACAAACTCTACAACAAAAGGAGGAAGCTACTACAAGATAGAGCAAAATCCTTAAAAGGTAAGACACCCTTGATCACTATAAGTAAAAACTAAGAGCTCTCATAAAATCATCCAAAGCAAATTTTGAGAGAAAAATAGCTAAAGACTCAAAAGACAATCATAAGGCCTTCTTTAGCTATGTTAGAAACCTGGGAGGAAATTCCCAGATATGCTCAGAACTAGTTCAAAATGATGTGAAGATTACTGATCCTACAGACATTGCCAACATACTGGCTGACAGGTTCAGTGCAAACTTCCCCTCCCCAAAAGGAGAGATATCTATACCAAACGATTGCAGCCCCCCAAACATTTCCAACGCCCAAGTGAGAACTGCTCTCTCCAAAGCAAAAAACACAGCATCCATGGGACCCGATGGGGTCCCCGGCTGTGTGCTCCACGAACTCAATGAGGAATTAAACCCACAGCTAGGACAGCTGTTTAATCAAAGTCTTACCTCTGGATACGCACTCCAGGAGTGGCGCACTGCAACTGTGGTCCCACTTCACAAAGGCGGTGCCTCCACCGACCCTGGAAATTACCGCCCATTAGCTTGACAAGCCTTATCTGCAAAGCCATGGAGAGGATCATAATGGACCTCATAAATAAAGACATAGGGAATTTGCAGACTTTGGATCCAACCCAGTTTGGCTTTGTCAAAGGCAGATCATGCCTTTTAAACTTGGTTGACTTTTTCAAACAGTCACCAAAGCCATTGATGAGGGAAAGGCAGTCCATACAGCCTACCTCGATCTGGCGAAGGCCTTCGATACAATACCCCACTCGGGTATCATTGAAAAACTCATCAGCTTAAATGTTAACCCATACATCACAAGATGGGTTGCAAACTGGCTGAGTGACAGAACCCACAGGGTCAGAGTTGCTGGCGCCATGTCAGACTCAAAGCCTGTCACAAGTGGTGTCCCACAGGGCTCAGTCCTGGGCCCACTCTTGTTTGGCATCTACTTTTCCAAGTACAAGCAAACACAGGAGGGTTATGGCTGACAAAGTTTGCAGATGACTGCAAACTGGGCCATAGTAGAAAACACATCTGACACAGATATCCTTCAGAAGGGTCTCACAGAAACTGATAACTGGTGCCAGAGCCATGGCCTAAAGTTAAATGCCAAAAAATGCATAGTCATACCCTTCGGGAAAAACAAGGTTACCCCTAGCTACCAAATAGGTGGCAATCCACTGAGCACAGAAGAAGTTATCAGGGACCTGGGGACCCAGGTTGATAGTAGTCTGTCATTCGACACCCATGTAGCCAAAGTAGTTAGGAAGACCTTCTACATTGCCCACCTTATCATGAAGGGATTCTCATCTAGATCAAGGGAGGTCATGGTCTCCCTCTACTCATCACTCATCAGACCAATGATTGAGTACAATGCCCCATTCGGAATGTATCTGACTCGACACTTGCAGCAGCTGAAGAGGCCACAAAAGTTCCTCACCAAAAGGATAAAGGGTCTCAAAAATCTGTCCTATGCTGCCCGACTGAAAGAACTCCAGCTCTATTCAGTCACTTACCGCTTGCTCAGAGGTGACCTTTGCCTAACATACAAGGCCATGTCAAACCCAGATTTGATGAATATGCTTCACCTCAAAAAATCTAGATCCATCAGAGCCACAAGGGCGGAGACTTAAACCTCGACACGGCTATTAATAGGACGTGCTGGAGGGATAGATTCATCACCCAAAGACTCCCTATGCTGTGGAACAAAATCCCGGTATATGTGAGGCAGAGCACCTCGCTGGCCTTGTTCAAGAGAAATCTTGACCAATGGATGGGAGATCGCAGATACACCCCAGGGATTACCTCAGTGTCACTGCTCGACAGAGGCACAGCAAAATAATGGGTATAGTTCCCCATACTAAAGGGGTGGCGTAAGCCACAAAATGATGGGCTAGGCTTGTAAATGCCCTCGGGCAGATAGCCTAGTATGAACCTATGAACCTATGAACCTATGAAACCAGGTTGAAAAAAAACACAAAAAGGTGATGAAGGCTTTCAATAAACAACATCTAGTTGAAATTGTAGGAAGAGTACTATCTCTTGGGTAATGATAACAACATTGGAAGGTGGATTGTTTTTACATTCTTAGATTTTATTCTTCTAAACCACTGTATTTAGATATTATGAATTCCCCTTTAAAGTGCAAAGAATTTTTGACTGCAGCCTATCCCAGGAGCAGTAAGGTGCTTTTCCTGAAACATAATTTCTATTTGGTGGAGCTGTGTAGTATAACAGGTTCCTTTACCACTGAAGATAGGCACTTCAGCATTCTAGCACCTTGTGCTATAACAAGATTTGTTTTGGGTATACACACACACACACACACACACACACACACACACACACACACACACACACACGCACACACACACCAGTGGGCCAGCATTACAGAACCCCCCTTAGCAGTATCCCATTTACCACCAGAGTGAGGGAATTAGGAACTTAAAAATTAAAACTCTTAAACCATGCTGGATGATAGCCAACTGTCCTGGGCTCTCACTTCTCTCTACTGGTTTGTGAGTTGTTACTAGACATACAGCTCAAGAGACCTTTATGGAGCCTAGCACACATTTGCAATTGTCCAAAAAGCAGTGCCTAGTTAAGTAAATTGCTCAAGGCCCTACAGTAGGCAAATGAAGGCCAAGGGAATCAAACCCTGTACCACAGGAAGTATCTCAATGACAACTCGAAGCTTTAATACTCTGCATTGCCACAAAATATCCATGAGCACCCTGGATGTCAGGAAAAAAATTAAACAGTAGGAGAATGAGGCTCAGTGGTCTTGTGGGGGTGGGACCAAAAATATACCAAGAGAACAACATCAGTAACCAACTTCTGCAGACAAAGGCCATGTTTCTGTGTCCTTAGAACAAAATCATTTCAGAATGTGACAAGGTCCAAAAGAACAACATCTGTAACCAACTTCTGCAGACAAAGGCCATGTTTCTGTGTCCTTAGAACAAAATCGTTTCAGAATGTGACAAGGTCCAAAAGAACAACATCAGTAACCAACTTCTGCAGACAAAGGCCATGCTTCTGTGTCCTTAGAACAAAATCATTTCAGAATGTGACAAGATCCAAAAGAACAACATCAGTAACCAACTTCTGCAGACAAAGGCCATGCTTCTGTGTCCTTAGAACAAAATAATTTCAGAATGTGATAAGGTGGTTGTGAGAAGATATGCATATTGAGTTAGTGCAGATGCCAACATGTGAGCACAATCTACTCATTCTTCGATGTCCTGGACCTCTGGTTTTGTAGTTTGTGATTACCCATCTTTACTGAAATCCATTTTCCTTTAGGTCCATTAATTAGTGGATTAACAATTGATGAGCTTCTTAAGGATCACATATAATCAAAGAACGGTACAGGGGAAACAATGAACTGCTGGGAAAACTTTAAAATCTTTCAGCTTAATATTGTCACAATGTGTTTTGCAGGCTGTCAGACATCATTGGTGATTGGTTTCTATCTGCATAATAAAATGCTCAAAATACATGTTTGGGTATCTTTGATTTTCACCACAACACTGAGTTTTGTCTTTTACAGTACATATATTGTAATGTAACATTTTGATAATAAATTCATACTTGACAATAAAAAAATAAAATTTCCTTAGATATATTTTTCCTATCCATCTACCAGTAAAACTAACACAGAATGCATAAAACAAGCCAAACTCCTTTGAGTATTACTTTATGTCTCTGACCAACACCTACTACTAGCCATCAAAAAAAACGAACTGGAAACTAAGATCCCTCAAAAGAGTCAGAAAATTCCTTATTGATCCCTCCAGAAAAAACATAACACATACCTTCTACCGTCTTTAATCTGTCTATCCTATCTTTACAAACCTTAACGCAACCATTAAAAAAATGACAGCTGGTCTATTACAAAATTGTGAAAATTGCAACCAATACCCCCCCCCCCCCAAAAAAAAAAAGAAAACACTGCACAACTCTAAAAAGCATTAACTGGCTAGAACTTACAAATGACTTCTACTGCTCTGCACTTACCACAGCCCGTAACCTAAAACACTCCCAGAAAACTGCCCATAAACTAATACAGTCACAACAAAAGTGCCCATTAACTAGTATACTCCCCATAAAACTACCCATAAATGAACACAGTCAAAAAAAGTGCTCATACACTAATACACTTCCCAGAAAACTGCCTGTAAACTAATACAGTTGCCAGAAAACTGTCCATAAACTAATATACTCTTCAGAAAACTGCCCATAAACTAATACACTGCCCAGAAAACTGCCTGTAACCTAATACACTCCTCAGAAAATTGTCCATAGCCAAATAAACTCCCCAGAAAACTGCCCATCAACTAATACACTCCCCAGAAAACTGCCCATAACCTAATACACTCTCCAGAAAACTGCTCATAAACTAATACACTCCCCAGAAAACTTGCATAAACTAATACAGTCACCAAAAAAGTGCCCATAGACTAATACACTTCCCAGAAAACAGCCCATAACATAATACACTCCCCAGAAAACTGCCCATAACCTAAAACACTCCCCATAAAACTGCCTGTAACCTAATACACTCCCCAGAAAACTGCCCATAAACTAATGCACTCCTGAGAAAGCTGCCCATAAACTAATACAGTCAGCAGAAAAGTGCTGATAAACTAATGCACTCCCCAGGAAACTGCCCATAAACTAACACAGTCACAATAAACGTGCCCATAGACTAATACACTCCCCAGAAAACTTGCATAAACTAATACAGTTGGCAGAAAAGTGCCCATAAACTAATACACTCCCCAGAAAACTGCCCATAAACTAATGTAGTCCCCAGAAAAGTGCCCATAGACTAATACACTTCCCAGAAAACTGCCCATAGCCTAATACATTCCCCAGAAAATTGCCCATAACCTAATACACTCCCCAGAAAACTGCAGGTAATCTAATACACTCCACAGAAAGCCCATAAACTAACAAACTCCCCAGAAAACCACCCGTAACCTAATACACTCCCCAGAAAACGGCACATAAATTAATATACTCCTGTGAAAACTGCCCATAAACTAACACAGTCCCCAGAAAAGTGCCCATAAACTAATACCCTCCCAAGAAAACTGCCCATAAACTAATACACTCCCCAGAAAACTGCCCATAAAATAATATGGTCACCAGAAAAGTGCTCATAGACTAATACACTCCCTAGAAAATTGCTCATGAACTAATATATACCCAGAAAACTGCCTGTACCCTAATACACTCCCCAGAAAACTGCCCATAAACTAATACACTGCCCAGAAAACTGCCTGAAACCTAATACACTCCCCAGAAAACTTCCCATATGCATGCTTTCTGGAATTCATAAACTACAATGCCCTGGATCAACTTATTCACACCCCCACCAGGGGAAACAATATCCTAGATCTAGTCATTACCAACATGAGTGACCGGTGTTCCACATCTGAAATCAATGCCTCATTGGTCCGATCCGACCATAAGCTAATTACCCTAGATATCCACATCATGCCCCTACCGTCCATTAAGGAAACCATGGTAAAAAATTTCTCCATAACCAACTTCATGCTTCTTAAGACAGAAGTGGTGAACTTCATGACACCCATGCAGATGGACAATACAGTTATGACTACTGAATCCTACACAATTGCACTTTATAAGTACTTACATGAGTGCATGGATCATGCTATCCCAAACAGAACCAAGACACTATCCTCCAAAAAAAAGGAAGCCAATCTGGTGGTCCCCTGCCATAAACAAACTGTACAACAGAAGGAAGAAGCTGTTGCAAAAGAGAGTAAAATCCCACAAGTGGAGGAGCTCCCTGGTCAGCCTCAGTAAGAAGCTGCGATCCCTGATAAAATCCTCCAAAGCTAGTTATGAAAACAAAATCACCACTGATTCTAAAGACAACCACAAAGCATTCTATAGCTATGTCAAGAATCTCGATAGCAACACTCAGATCTGCTCTGAGTTACAACACAATGGCACTAAATATACAAACCCAAATGATATTGCCAACATCCTGGCAGATAGGTTCAGTGCTAACTTTACCCCGCTTTCACCCCCTAAAGAGCCCATCTCTGTACCAGAAGAATGCAAAGTTCTTGTAATCACGGCTGCACAAGTAAAAGCCACACTCTCCAAAGCCAAGAACACAGCATCCATGGGACCAGGCAATATCCCAGGCTGCTTCTACACGAACTACAGAACAAACTGGCACCCCACCTAAGTACATCATAGCCTCACCTCAGGCTTTGTGCCTGCTGAATGGCACACAGCAACGGTTATCCCACTCCACAAGGGGGGAGCCACCATGTACCCCGGGAACTACCGCCCCATTAGCCTGACAAGCCTGGTCTGCAAGGCCATGGAACATATCATCATGGAAATTATAAACAAAGACATTGGTAATCTCCAAACTCTGGACCCCACCCAGTTTGGGTTTGTAAAAAGCAGATCATGTCTCCTAAACCTGATAGACTTCTTTGAAGCAGTCACCAAAGCTGTAGACAAGGGTAAGGTGGTTCACACAGCTTAACTAGATCTTTCCAAGGCTTTCAACACCATCCCCCACTCTGGAATTATAGAAAAAATCACTAAACTAGGTATAAATTCCTATGTCACAAGATGGGTTGCCAACTGGCTCACTGACAGAACTCACATTGTGAAAGTAGCAGACTCCAAATCTGACTTCAGACCAGTGACAAGTGGAGTACCACAGGGTTCAGTCCTGGGTTCTCTCCTGTTTGGTATCTACTTCTCTGAAGTACAGGCTAACACAGAAGGTCTCTGGCTAATGAAGTTCGCAGATGACTGCAAACTAGGAGCCATAATCAAAACTCCTAACGATGTGGACATGCTACAAAAGGGCCTCACTGAGACAGATGCCTGGTGTCAAAGCCATGGCCTCAAGCTCAATGCCAAAAAGTGCATTGTCATCCGCTTTGGTAAAAACTCTGTACCCATGAACTACAACATAGGCGGTAGTATACTTAACACCGAAAGTGTGATAAGAGACCTTGGGACACAGGTGGACAGTGGTCTCTCCTTTGATAATCACATTGCCACAGTGGTCAGGAAATCCTTTTATGTGGCACACGTCATCACAAAAGGTTTCTCATCCAGAGAAAAAGAGGTCATTGTTCCCCTCTACTCATCACTCATTAGACCCATTATAGACTACAATGCCCCTTTTGGCATGTACCTCACAAGACATCTACAACAACTGGAAAGGCTGCAGAAATACCTCACAAAGAGGATTACCAGCCTCAAACAGATGCCCTATGCAGACCATCTCAAAAAACTCCAGCTTTACTCCGTCGCATATCGCCTACTCAGAGGTCATCCCTGCCTAACATACAAAGCTATGTCAAACCCAGAGCTGTTGGACATGCTCCACTTAAAGAAATCCCAATCCCTCCGAGCTACATGCTCTAAGGACCTAAACCTTGTCACCACAATAAACAGAACATGTCGGAGGGATAGATTCCTGTCCCAGAGACTTCCCATACTCTGGAATAAACTACCTATCTATATCAAACAGAGCTCCTCATTAGCATTCTTCAAGAAAAATCTTGATGATTGGATGGGAAATAGGAAATTCACCCCAGGGATCACCTCTGTGGCTCTGCTCAACAGTGGCACAGGAAAATAATTTTCTTGGGTGGCAAAAACCAGGGTACCTTTTTGGCTGGGCTTGTATAGGCCCCAGGGCCGATAGCCTAGTACCTACCTATGAACCATAACCTAATGCACTCCCCATAAAACTGCCTGTAACCTAATACACTCCCTAGAAAAGTACCCACAAACTAATACACTCACCAGAAAACTGCACATAAAGTAATATAATCACCAGAAAAGTGCCCATAGACTAATACACACCCTGGAAAACTGTCCATAAACTAATACATGCCACCAGAAAAGTGCCCATAAACTAATACACTCCCCAGAAAACTGCACATATACTAGCACAATCACCATAAAAGTGCCCATAAACTAATACACTCCCCAGAAATCTGCCCATAAACTAACGTAGTTGCCAGATAAGTGCCCATAAACTAATACATTGCACAAAAAAACTGGCCATAAACTAACACAGTCACCAGAAAAGTGCCCAGGGACTAAAAAACTTCCTAGAAAAATGACAGTAACCTAATACACTCCCCAGGAAACTGCCCAAAACCTAATACACTCCTCAGAAAACTGCCCGTAACCTAATTCACTCCCCAGAAAACTGCCCATAAATGAACACACTCCCCAGAAAACTGTCCATAAACTAATATGTGTTGCCAGAAAAGTGTCCAAAAACTAATATTCTCCCCTGAAAACTGCCCATAAACTAATACGCCAACAGAAAAGTGCCCATACCTAATACACTTCTCAGAAAAGTGCCCATAAACTAATACAGTCACCAGAAAAGTGTCCATAAAAATACACTTCACTGAAAACTGCCTATAAACTAATACAGTTTGCAGAAAAGTGCCCATAAACTAATACGCTCCCCAGAAAACTGCCCATAAACTAATACACTTTCCAGAAAACTGCCCATAAACCGACACAGTCACCAGAAAAGTGCCCATAAACTAATACACTCCACAGAAAACTGCCTGTAAACTAACACAGTCACCACAAACGTACCCATAAACTAACACACTGCCAGAAAATTGCCAATAAAGTAATACAGTCACCAGAAAAGTGCCCATAAACTAATATACTCCCCAGAAAACCGTCCATAAAATAATAGAGTCACCAGAAAAGTGTTTGTAAAAAATACACTCACTTTAAAACTGCCCATAAACTAATGCAATCTGCAGAAAAGTTCCGATAGACTAATACACTCCCCAGAAAACTGCCTAAAAACTAATATATGTCACCAGAAAAAGTGCCCATAAACTAATACACTCCCCAGAAAACTGCCCAACTCTAAAAGGAATACTACAAATTCATACAACTGTTTGAGTGCTACAGTCCAACAACAAAGCTCTACTATTCATCCCAAGATGAAATAATAGTGCAGGAGATTCATGATCAAATAATAGTGCAGGAGATTCATGATCAAATAATAGTGCGGGAGATTCATGATCAATTAATAGTGCGGGAGATTCATGATCAAATAATAGTGCGGGAGATTCATTATACTTTAAATATGCTGCCAAAAGCTGGAACTAGATCTCCACTTAAATAAGACAGATAGACACGATAAATAGTTTTAAAGTGATTATACTTTAAATATGCTGCCTAAAGCTGGAACCAGATCTCCACTTAAATAAGACAGATAGACATGATAAACAGTTTTAAAGTGTCACTAATGAAACACCAGCTATGCTGTTGCATTACTCCAGGCAGACCCCCCCCCCCCGATCTCAGCCTCTCTCTTCCTTTTATTTACACTCTATTAATTCTGATTCTGCACTAATATCATTACAATATACTAACTCACAAAACTGACGTCTACTAAATTCATTATTTTACTTACTTTCCAGTCAAGCATACAGCCCACTTCTTCTGCATTATAAGATATTCTCTTCCAGATAACCACTAATATATCTATTTATTTCAGACTTGCTTTTACCTTGTTTGTATCATAATGTCTACATATATAGAATCCCACTAGAATTCTTCTTTATTTACAAACACCCTGCAGTATAATCTATTGTTTCACGTGTTATCGAGCTTTACATACTGTAATTAAACATCTCACTAAGTCAGCTACTCTTAAGTGCCAAATCTGACTGTATTCAACTACCTCATGTTTCAATAACTCAAATGTGTATGGAAGGCATTCTACATTATCGTATGTAATGTGATATTATATAACTGACTTTATTGTCTATACTGTGTTAGATTTTCCTGTTATGTAATATATTTGTTCTCATCTGTGGAACTTTTCTCCCCAGGTTCTCCACTGAAAATGGCAGAAACCCCAATTGTAATTTTCCAGTTAAAAAAGAGAACTAAATAAATAAATAATAAATAAATAATATAACCATAAAATAACCTTTTCCCTCCTATCTCAGTTGTTTATATCTCATTTGACAGTTTGAACATCTCTATTATCTAAAATTTCTGTTTGGTACCTTTAATACAAAAGTACATCACATTCCATCCTGAGAATGACGTTATACCTTTACTGACTGATTTCATTGTAGGGCTGATACCTTACGTAGGTTTGTCAAAAAAAGTGACATGTTTTTTCTGCATACTTTTACAATTACCTCAAGAGTTACAAATTGTTGGCGTCTCTATTATCCTTTGCTTAATGAAACCTCTGTAAAGTAATGTACCACCTAAAAACTGTGCTCTCTGCTTGCATTGCTTCCTTGGCCATCCTGCCTACTAATTTCATGTAGACACTTGCATTTCTTGTTTTATGCTGTTCACAAAAGCTGAACCCCTACCTTCTGGCCATCACCCCATCTTTCTCATTATTATTTTCAGGTAATGTTATCTTACGGTGTGCAGCACATGGCTGTGTCACAGAAGCACCATTCACACATTTCTTTTTTAGCTTTCTTGAACTTTTTTTTTTTGTACATTCCAATGTGTGCAAGCATATTCTAGAAAAAAAATTCAAAGCTGTTTATCATGCCTCAAATCACTGAAACAGTAGAACTTGCACTGGGAGCTGTTTCAAAATCAGATGTAAGTCATCTAGTAAAAGTAATTATCTGCACATTACATTACAAATAACATTGGCCTCAGCAACTGAGATAAATCAAGCTATTCTGTGTTAACTTTCTGAGTCATTCTGACCTTAGCTGTGGTTATGGGATTAGCATGAGTCAGAAACTCTCAGAGGAGAATAACTTGGTTTATAACAGCTGCCTGACAGTAACTGTCTCTGTTTTGTCCCTTAAATGCCTGAAGCCTTTATATTCTTCTGTTGTATCTACCTGCATATATTTAAGCACTCTAACATATCTTTGCATTTACCAGTTCTGTTTTACCTATGTTCTTTTTCACCTTCTCAGTCACATTTTTAAATTTATTTTCATTTCCGTCCTTTCAGCTGTACCTAGTATTGTACAAATATTAATTCATTCTCTCCTTCATGTATTCTTTTCCCTGTTCGACTTTTCCTGTGTTAAGTGCTCCCCAACTTTAATACGACATAATTTTGGTATTTTCTTCTATACTTATTTCTTTCCATATTAGGGGCAGGCCATCTCTGGCAAAGCAGTTAGGGAACTCTACCATCCGATCCAGGCTGATGTGTAGTGTACATACTTACAACAAAATCAGAAGCTAAGCCATTTGCTGATGTCAATAATCCTTTGTTTGCATTATGCCATCATCCGTGGTGATGGCAGAATGCTGCTCAAGTCTAGGTTCATACCTGCCTCAGACACATATTCTGAGAGGTGTCCTTTGGTTCAGAGTTGCAGTATTCTTTACATATGGGTCGTATTCCGCTCCATGACCAGACATCTGGCCTGTATACAAAAGCTTAATGTGACGCGATGGAGAGTTCTGCAAGTTCTTCTGAGCCATTCGTAAAGAGGAAGGTCAACAAAGCTAGGCCCAAATCCTCTTCAGCTGTTCCTTCTCTCTTTGATGTACCCCTTGAGGCTGATGAAAACCTGGTGGTGCGGTCAGAAGTAGGGTCTGCATCTTCGGCAGGTACTGCATTGGAAGCCGCCAGAAGTGGCGATCTGAGCACATCCAAGGCAATGCAGATGTTCTTTTAGGATGACTAGGGGGAACCACAGCTTGTTATTTCAGAGGACTAGGCAACCGTTCCTGCTTCCCTGCCTAAAGAAGTCCCAGGCATAAGGTCTATGTCTGCCCTTTCTCCACCACAAGAGAAGCATGTTAAAAAGAAGCAAAAAACTAGGCATTCCACTGTCCCTTCCATCCCTCCATTAGATTGGGATGCCTTTTGCCAGGGTCTTATTAAGGCTCTGATGACCTTGAGACCTCCAACCTCAGCTTCACCCATTTCAGGACCTGCCTTTTTCTCTTCTCCTGTTCTGCTGTCTGCTTCCCAAGAGTTTCCTACTGTGCAGTCTGCATCTTACCCAGTACTGGAGTCTGACTCTGAGGGGTCTTCCTCAGATGAAGACTGTTTAGCATACTCTGCACAAATCCCTTCCCCTTTGGAATATGCTTCCCCAGAGGAAGAGCCTAATGGGGGGATTCACCCATGGAAGAACTTTCCTTTGAGGACACTAGCAGTAAAATGAGGGAATTCTTCAAGTGGGATTCTTCCCAAATCTCAGAGGAGCAAAAAAGAAATTATGATCTCTTCAGCTGGAGGCACCTGCTTCTTCAGCAATACCTCCAGTCCTTCCAGTTTTCTTAGATGTCTTTATATCTGCCTCTAAGACCCCAGACTCCCAATCTCCTGCTCCAAGACCTGACCATTTTTATAAGGTCCCTGAGGATTGCAAGTTTCTTTTTAAATGACCTTCAGCTGATCCAGCTGTGGTATCCATTACTTCTGACAAATCCTCTTGTGTTTCTCCTTGAACTAAGTTGCTCCTTTCTGACAAAGGAAGTAAGAATTTGGAAAGGTTGGGAAAGAGGATTTCTACTTCTTCCACCTTGGCTATCAGAGCCATTAATTACCAGACATACATGTCTCTGTATGCTCTAGCCTTGCTTTTTCAGGCTTCTCAAGCTCTGTCCCAGTTACCTGACTCAGAAGCTAAGTCACTGTCTCTCTCTCTCTTTCTATTGGCTACATCACCAGGCCCTTCCTGATGATATCAAGGTCAAATTACTTGATGTTCCCCTGGACAGTTCTGCTGTTTTTGCCAAAGTGGCTGTAGAACTTTTTAAGACTGAAGGAAAAAGATAAGGAGCTCCAGGATTTAAAGCACTTGCTTATCTCCGCAGTTCCTAAATTTCATAGGAACCTCCCTGCCAAGACTCTCTTTGTCAGGAAACCTGTTCGCTCATCCTCTTCTACTCCTTCTGGTACTAGGCCATGTAAGTCTTCTAGGAGGCCTCTGTGGTCTAACTCTGTTGCTTCTGTTCCTTCTTCCCAGAAGCCTTTTCAGCCCAGACAAGGCTCGCTGTGATGCTTCGCTTCATCTTCCAAGTTATACTCCTTTCATTATCCCTTTCAGCCTGGAAGAAAGCCACTCAGAATTCCTGGCTGATTTCAATCATACAAAACAGATACTTTATGACTTGAAAGACTCTTCCCCACTTTCAGGGGATTCCTCAGCCATCCACCAATGAATTGCACCTGTTTCCTCAGTTACGTGCTCAACTTTTAACCAAGGCACCATTCAGCCTGTCCCTCCAGGCCAGCAAGGAAGGGGGTTTTACTCCAGGATGTTTCTGGTTCCAAGAAAAGATGGTCCTTGGAGTCCAATTCTAGACCTCACAACTTTGAAAACCTTCCCGGTGGTGCCTTCCTTCAGGATTCTGTCTCTGCAATCTCTTCTTCCCCTTGTACCACCTCAGGCTTTCCTAGCTACTCTGGATCTGAGTCAAGGATGCCTATCTGCATATCTCTATTCACCCTCAGTTCAGGAAATTTTTGCATTTCTCAGTGGATTCTTTGCACTTTCAGTTTTCTGCCTTGTCGTTTGGCCTTTCCACTGCTCCAAAGGTTTTCACAAAGTGTCTAGCCTCAGCCATTGCCTTTTTGATATTGAAAGGCCTTCCAAGATAACCCTTATCTGGATGATCTGCTCTTTCTGGCCAGCAGTCAAAACCTTCTACTTCAACACCTGGACCTAGCTATTCCCTTTCTACAGGGCTTAGGATGCACAATAAATTTCAAGAAATCAAGTCTGACCCCAAGTCAAGATCTCATTTTCCTGAGAAGCAGGTTCAGGACAGATTTGATGATGGTGTTTCTACCTTCAGAAAAAGCATTTTCAGTCATAGCATTCACAGAGTCTCTTCTGGCCCTTTCTTCCATCATGGCCAGGGAGTTTCTGAGACTGCTGGGATTCATGGCATCTACAATACCCATGTTGCCATTTGCCAAGCTACACATGAGGAAGTTGCAGTGTTTTTTGAAGACAGTTTGTTCCCTGCATGCTCATCCCTTGGAGACTTTGATTCCTCTTCTGCCCTGCTTAAAAACAGAGCTGGTGGGTTGGTGGATACAGTATCTCAGTGACAAGCCCGGCTTCCCACTTCAGATACCTCAGCCAGCCTGGCAGCTTTTCACAGATGCATCAGATTTAGGCTGGGGGGAAACATTTACTGCCAGAAAGGTACAGGGTCTTTGGTCTCTCTCTGAGAAAAGGGAGCACATCAACGTCAGAGAAATGAGGGCACTGATTTTAGCCTTGCAGACCTTTTATCCCAATGTTTCTACCAGGACCCCTCAGAATTCTTACAGACAATACTATGGTTCTTTGCTACATAAACAAGCAGTGGGGCACACAATCTTATATTCTTTGTTGCTTAGCCATCAAAGCATGGGAATTGGCTTTTCAGTACAAAGTGTCACTGCATGCAGTGTACCTTCTCTCTGCTCAGAACTTGGCGGCAGACGCATTAAGCAGATCCATGACACAATTCCATGAGTGTATGCTTCACAGGAATATGTTCCTGGATCTAGTTTACTGGTGGGGTACTCCAGAAATGGATCTCTTTGCCTCCCCTCTGAACAGACAACTTCCTCTTTTTTGTGCAAGGGTCCCTCACCTTTACGACCCTCAGCTTATGCAGGTCTATGTATTTGGCTTGAACAGTGTGTAACTAAGAACATGCATGATATTTGTTGTGTCTTTATGTGAGAGCTTTGCTTCCAATGATATGATATGACAACATCTCACATACTTTGCCAGTTTGTATAAGTAGGAGGTGGTTGTTGGTAAACATGAGACTGATGGAAGGTGCTGATCCATAGTAACGAAGTTAATGTGGACTGAAAAGGAAGCAGCAACTATGAGCAGTGGAGCTGCACACTACAGGTAGAGGAGGTAGTGCTGGTCTCAACACAGCTGGACACAGCAAGGGATCAATGATCCTTCTCTCACAGTCAGTAAATAAGCAAAATAAATTGCTGATTTTAACTTAAAACATTTTAAGAGTGGTTATTAAAGGAATAGCCTTTGAGTGTTAAAAAGACATGCTGTCAAAAAACTGGATCATGTCAAACTAACACATTTAAATGACTAGGAAAATGAGATTTTAGTCAGAAAGGTAAGCACTGACCAGCCCCTGAAAAGAAGGTAGTATATTCAATGAAAATACAAATCATCACGAAAAGAAAGAAAATAAAGCACATTTGAGAGACTGAATGTTAACTGCTCTACGGTCATCGCGCACAACTGTAATTAGGAGAGCAGAAATTTATATTTCATATTAATGACTTTTGTAAGGGGCAAGCCAATGCACCTGCTTTTTGCTATTTGATGTAATCACATGAACCAGAAGAAAGACAACTAAACTGAGGGAAGAATCATTTTCAAAACATTTATTTAATTATTCATTCATTCTTTCACTGATACCTGCTTTTTCTAGTTCGAGGTAACAGGGGAGCCAAATCCTGTTTTAGACTGGGGCCGAGGTGAAGGGACTAATAATGGTCATGGGGTATTAGTAATGGTCATGGGGTATTAGTATCTCAAAGGATGCCCACCTATATTTATACATGGTAGGCACATCTACAGGCAATGTAAAGGGTCACTAATTCAGGTCTATGTTTAACGATCAAACAGAACACTCATTGAATGGCCGATGTTCTTCGTGTTTCACTGTTGCAGTCATTACATTTGGGTAATCCTGCTGGCAGGTTGCCCTCAGCCGGCCTGAATTTCAAAGTCTTGGGTCCTGCATCAGTTGCTGTCACCCCTTCCCTGACGTCAGGTTGTCAGGGGTATAAAATAAGCAGCCGACACCATTTTCTTCAGTCTTTCTTGCCTCGCGGTGCCCGAAGCAGAAGCAGTTCGCAAGTGCCGGTCGGCCGACTCCTGAGATTTTCATGTCCGAATTTCAGATCCGAAGTCTTCAATAAAGCTAAGTACCCCATTGGGGAAACTTTTTTCTTGCTCCAGACCGATGTCAGAAAAAGTTAATAATTGTATTTCTTGTGGGAAGCAAATACCTCATAAGGATTTTCATTCTTACTGTATTCCTTGCCTAGGCCCTGATCACAACGTTTCTGGTTGTCGGTTTTGTGCTAGATTTAACCAACGCACTATTAAGCGTCGGTATGATTTTGCTTTAAACTATTTTGGACGCCAGTTTAATTATCCAGAAATGTCGTCAGACAGCCATCCGACTACCAGAGTTCACAAAAAATGCAAAGAAAGGGAGAGAGAGAAACAACTGAGGCCCAAAACCGACGACGAAGCTTCTCCTAAGCCAGTCACCGGTTCGCTGGTTCTCAGTGAGGCACTTTCACAGCCCCTGACACCTGCTACTTTAGAGTTGCAGGCTGTTACCGACTCCCACGTGGAGTTGGCTATGCCACTGGAAACTCAAGGTATTGGAGCCTCAGACACTATTCCCTCAGATGGGTCCGGAGCCGCTGAGCAGGCACCGGCTTCTGAGGGTGTATTCAGACCTAAACATCTTTACATTAAACCGACTTCAGCTTCAAAGACAAAGACTAAAGCACCTTCTAAAGCAAAGAAGCAAACTCAAGAGCCACGTGGTAAGGCCTCTATTCCCAAAAAACAGATGCTCAAAATGGCTGAAGACTTGATTACCTTGCTCAGGGGTTCCCATCCCCTCCTGATAAGAGGCCTAGGCAAGAGACAGACTATGAATCTTCAGATCAGATTTCTATTTCTTCTGATTCCTCTTCTGATCAGGAATATTTTCTTCCCCCCTATGAGGATTCTGATGCTGAAGAATCTATACCTTCAGCTTCTCCTCCAGAGGACTATTCTTTTGGGGAAACCTTGCACACTATGAGGGAGCATTTCCACTGGGAGAGCCAAGATTTTTCAGAATCTAAAAAGAGGCTCAGGGACTTCCTTTTACTACCTCAACACAGGCCTCTAGCCATTCCACCTGTGTTAGACATTGTAGACAATGTGTTTTCGGAGTCTAGTCTGACCCTGACTCCTTACCTCCAGCTCCTGTTAAGCCTGACAGATACTACAGGGTTCCTGACTCTCATAAATTCCTTTTTAAATACCCTGCTGCAGACTCAGAAAATATTTCACAGGGTCCCAAAGGAGTTAAGGCTTCTGCTCCAAAAAACCCTACCCCCTCTGACAGAGATTCTAGGGCACTGGATAGATGGGGAAAAAAGGTTTACACAACTGCTACCTTGGCTATAAGGGCCTTAAACTGTCAGTTTCATATGCTCAAATGTCAGCAACATGTCATGGCATTGCTTAAACAGAAAATGTTGTTAAACTCTGAATGTGCAGAAAACAAGGAAATGCAGGATTTATTGCATGCAGCTGAACAAGTTGGAAAGCATACTTTGCAATGTGGTTTTGATTCTTTGGAGGCCTCCTGCAGGGCCGCAGTTACAGGTTCTGTAATTAGGAGGCATGCTTGGTTAAAAGAACAAAATCTGCCTGATCATGTCAAAGTTAAATTATTAGATGCACCTTTAAAGCATGATACTTTGTTTGGTGTTAAGGCAGTGGAGGTGTTAAAGAAAATGGAGGACAAAGCTAAATCTATGCAAACTGTCAAAGATTTTTTACAAGTACAGCCACCTAGGTTTAGTAGACACTGACCTACAAAGAATTGGTCCTTTCCTGTGTCAGACAGACCTCAAAGGGGCAGACCCAGATGCCCTAGAGGCAGATCCCAGGCTCAAGGATCATACAAGTCAAAGCAATGGGGTGCTTCTACCTCCAAAGTTGGAGAAGACAAATCACAACCATACAGGAAACAGTCCCAATGACTTCCCCCTGCCTGCACCAAGCACTTATCTCCTGGCAGCACCCTTAGGGGGAAAATTAGCACTTTTTTCTCAAAATTGGCACATTATAACCCAGGACAAGTGGGTTCTAAATATCGTATCACAGGAGTACAAGTTCCATTTCCATACTCTGCCAAAGGCAAACGGCTGGCCAGATCTGCCAAAAAATCAATGGGCAGAGGCACAAAAACAAGTCTCATCCCTCATGGACATGGGGGCCATTCAACAAGTACCAGAGCAAGAGCAGGGACAAGGATTTTACTCAAGACTGTTCTTGGTACCAAGAAAGGACAAGGCCTGGAGACCAATACTGGACCTATCTATTCTGAACACATTCCTGGATATATCAAAATTCAAAATGTTGACTTTGCAGCAGCTTCTGCCCATGCTGGGCAAGAATGCTTGGCTTGTAAATTTAGACCTAAAAGAGGCATACCTGCATGTTCCAATCAGACAATCATGCAGAAGATACCTCAGATTCAAGGCTGGCTCAATGCATTACCAATTATCTGCACTGCCCTTTGGCTTATCTACTGCACCCAGCATCTTTACAAAGTGCCTGGCACCAGTAATTGCTTTCTGCTGACAAAGAGTAATACAAATATATCCTTACGTGGACCACTGTTTAATTCAAGCAGAGAACAAGGACATTCTTCTGCAACATCTGGCATTTGTAAAAAGACTTCTAACATGCCTAGGGTACACAGTCAATGAAAAGAAATCAAAACTAGTACCCTCTCAAGAGATAATATTCCTGGGTGCAAGCTTAAATACAACTGCCCAGATGGCTTATCTCATGCCAGACAAACAAAGGCAACTGATTACCTATTTCAAAGTGTTGGCAACAAAGGCCCAGTTATCTGCAAGAAAAATTCTGCAGGCTTTGGGCTTCATGGCATCATGCATCCTACTAATTTCATATGCAGGACTGCATATGAGGAAACGTCAATGGTATCTAAAAAGTGTTTGGACTCAACATTGCCACAGCCTGGAAACAGTGATTACTCTCATCCCCTGCCTGCAACAGGAGTTTCGATGATGGGCGAAGGCTTGTCACCAGAACAAGGGACAGCCATTCACATTACCCCCAGTCAGGCAGACACTAACAACGGATGTATCAGATTATGCCTGGGGGGCCCACATAGCAGGAAGATGCATTCAGGGCACATGGTCCTCAAACCAAATGCATCTACATATCAATCAAAAAGAGATGCTAGCTGTTCAGAATGCCCTGACAGCCTTCAAGGACCTACTTCATCCGGGACAACTATTGATAAAGACAGACAGCACCACGGTGATGTGGTATATAAACAAGCACGGGGGCACACATTCTTACCCACTTTTCTGACTAGCCATGACTTTGTGGGACACAGCATTGATTTACCAAGTACATCTGCAGGCACAATTCCTGCCAGGAAGGAAAAATACTCTGGCAGACGAACTAAGCAGAAACTTCATGGATCCCCATGAGTGGCAGCTGGATCCACAAGTCTTCAACATGATAACAAGGAAATGGGGATGCCCGGACATAGATCTATTTGCCTCCCCTCACAACTACCAACTAAAGAGATTCTGCACAAGGATTTATCACAGACAAGCATGGAAAGTGGACGCCCTGTCCTTCAGCTGGAAAAACCTATCAGTATATGCCTTTCCCCCTTTGCCTCTCCTCCCCAAGGTACTCCTAAATGTCAGACAGGAGAAGCCAAAGATGATTCTGATTGCCCCAGACTGGCCCTGCCAGTACTGGTATCCAGTCCTAAGGAACTTGTCTCAATGCCCAGCTTGGACCTTACCTCAAGTACCTCATCTGCTGTCCCAGCAAAACAATCAGATCCTGCACAGCCAACTCAGGGCCTTAAACCTGGCAGCATGGCAGATAATGTAGTCATACAAAACACACCTCTCAGTAAAGCTGTGATAGATGTCCTTTTGGAAGCCAGAAGGCCTAGTACTAGAAAATCTTATGCTGGAAAATGGAAGAGATTCGGTGCTTGGAACCAGGCACAAGGAACTGATACAGCTGTACCAAATATTCCTCAGATTTTGCAATACTTAACTGAGATGCTGGACAAAGGCCTATCTTTTTTATCATTTAAAATTCATGCCTCTGCCATTTCGGCTCATTACAATACAGAGCCACCAATCCTTTCTCATCCTTTGTTAAGGCAGTACCTCAGAGGAGCCAAGAATTTAAGGCCTCCAAGGAGATCACCAATACCTGCATGGGACCTCAACTATGTCTTGGAAAACTCACCCTGCCTCCCGTTGAGTCAGCTGCTACTGCTTATATAAAGTTTTTATCTTGAAAAACAGCTCTGCTCCTAGCAATAACTTCTGCAAGACTAGTTTCAGAGCTGCAGGCACTCATGGCTGTGGAACCTTTTATCACTTTTTATCCAGACAGGGTTTCTCTGAGGACAAACCCAACATTTATGCCTAAGATGTGTCCAGTGTGGCTCTTAACCAAACTATTCAGCTGCCAACTTTTTATCCAAATCCACAGAACAAGGGGAAGAGAATTCTGCATTCTTCAGATGTACACAGACAGCTTAGATTCTACTTGGACAGAACCAAAGTTTTCAGGAAGACAGAGCAATTACTAGTGGCATATGCTGCAGGATCACAAGGAAAGGCTATCTCAAAGCAGACTATTTCAATGTGTATAGGCCACTGTATTCGTTTCTGCTATTTACAGCATGGCAAGCCAGTGCCCAAGGGCATTAGGCCACATTCAGCCAGAGCTGCAGCCACTTCAGCAGCCTTCCTCAGGGGAGTACCAACCAAAGACATTTTAGAGGCTGCTACTTGGAGTTCAGTGCACACCTTTACAAAGCACTATCATCTGCCACTCTACTCTAAATCCAGGGCAGGCTTTGCCACTGCAGTTCTGCAGGGCCTCATAGCCGTTCCTAATGCTGTTTAGCTCCTGCCTCCCAATCATAGCTTTGGGACTCTACCCAAATGTAATGACTGCAACAGTGAAACATGAAGAACATAGTACAGTTGTGTACACTTACCGTAAATGTAGATGTTCGAGTGTATTCACTGTTGCAGTCCAGGTTACCCACCCGCCATCCCCCTTTTTTCTGCTGGAACTTATCTTTCCTTCTCTGCTTTATACGACCTATGTGGTGTATTTGCTTGTAGATGAAGGTAAGATTTATATTGGTGCATGTATTTTTATATATTTACATATTCTGCCTACCCTTTTAGGGGGCACCTGACATCTGGGGCAAGAAAAACTGAAGAAAATGGTGTCGGCTGCTTATTTTATACTCCTGATGACCTGACGTCAGGGAAGGGGTGACAGCAACTGACGCAGGACCCAAGATTTTGAAATTCAGGCTGGCTGAGGGCAACCTGCCAGCAGGATTACCCAAATGTAATGACTGCAACAGTGAATACACTCGAACATCTACATTTATGGTAAGTGTACACAACTGTACTTTCATTGTACATAGATCATCAAAACTTCCTGTCATCTAAAGGCCAAATGATCATTAATAATTTCATGGAATAATCATAGTTGGCCAACATAAAGCAAATGGAAAGCAGTACCTACTTATCGGTAATGTAGGGGTAAGGAAACCTGCCACTGTAGTGCAGTCTTGAAGTTGGTAGACATAATTAGTGGAGGGTGGGGTGGGGGGACTGGAGGATTCGGTGAACATCGGACCCTCCACCCTTGTAATTACATATACCAACATTGCGATTGTGCTACAGTGAGGAAAGGGCAGGTTTCCTTATCCCCACATTACCAATAAGTAGGTACTAAATTCCATTTCCTTTCTGTTAGCCAACTATGATTTTTCATTGAAATTATTCATGATCATTTGGCCTTTAGATGAAAGGAAGTTTTATTGGTCTATGTATGATGAATGGCCATTAGATGAAAATTCTGTTCTATTGTTAAACATAAACCCAACCAATTCACCTAAAACATATCTTTCAGAAATCAGTAGAAATTAGAGGACATGGCAAAAACTGTCAGAGACATAGAAAGGGCATTCATCCAGTCTCCACATGGAAGGCATCAAGACTGAGAATTAGCCTGGAAAACCAAGGTTCATAGGTTCATAGGTTCATAGGTTAGTACTAGGCTAACTGCCCTTGCGAGCCATTTTAAGCCAAGCACTTTGAGACAGAAATGCCAACAGCTGTGTCACTGGTCTCATATTTTAGAACAGAATGTACATTTCAGTAGAGTGAGCACCTGTATATAGGCAGAAAATTCAACATCGTACATTAGCATACCCATTACGAAATGAAGTCTGTGGACATAAAGGTAAAGTTAAGTTAAACTTGCTCAAAAAGTGTAATTATGAGAATTTATTACATCATAATTTTACAATGATCTGTCAAGCGTGTCATAGTTCTGTCACGCATGTCGTAGTATGCGGAACTGTTATCATGTTCTCTAACACCGATCCTGGATAAGCATTTACCGAGGTTTTGTGGGTCAGATAAATAATTTTCTATATTATTTGCTGACTACATATTGACTTGAATCGTGCCATATAGCATACATTCCTTACAGCTTTCTAGTCGTGAAAACCTGTGCCCTTGTCATTCCAGGAAATCTAAATAGTTGTTTTAAATATATCTGAGTTTCTTTGTACAATGTGTCTATGATTGTTACCATTTCAGTTCTCTATTTTCAGCTGTTAGCCTGTTTGCTTAGACCACAGAACCAGGACAACAGTAATAATACTGTATTATGACAGTAATAATACTGCAGTATGACAGTAATAATACTGTATTATGATGGTAGTAATACTGTAGTATGACAGTAATAATACTGTATTATGACAGTCATAATACTGCAGTATGACAGCAGTCATACTGTAGTATGACAGTAATAATACTGTATTATGACTAATAATACTGCAGTATGACAGCAGTAACACTGTAGTATGACTGTTGTACCACATATTGTTTGTCTGCTATTCTGATAAGAAGAGGGCTCTTCAGTGCTCTCTAACTGCATGTACATTACTGATTTTGCAACAACAAATTTTCCGTTCCCCATTTTCTGAAGAATTGCATTTCTCTCTGGGCTAGCAGGTAATAATAAGTTAAGGCACAGCAAGCCTACCAGTAGAGAAAACTATTGTCAGATACTGTCCTGGTTTCAATACGTCACCTTCCATGTTACAATGTAATCATACATTGGTGAATAGGGGGTTACTCATGGCTAAAAAATATTTACTTGACATAACAAAGCGATGTTAAAAATGTTTTGGTGAATATTTACTTATATTTGTAGTCGTGTTTCAGCAGCTGGCAAACTGTATCAACTGTGGATGATTTTTGTTTGCTGGTATATAATTGGATGGAAACCTGAAACCATAGAACATAGGATATGCAAATCATGTTCCCATACTGCACTAGACTGTTGTAGGTTTAAACAGGAGAAGCTTTAAGGCTCATAAAGAGTGAGCCGAAGTAAATTACTGTGTACAAACAGAATATCCCCTGCTGTTTGCGAGTGAAATTGTTCTGTCATTTCTTTTTCTGCTTCACCCTCTTTCTGTTTTTTTCTCTGCTACTTGTCTCTGTCTTTTGTTTGTTCTCAGACTTTCACACAATGTGATTTCAGGTTTTAATCCTGAAATGCCAAAAAATAAATAAAATTGACACTATATTCAGATAAGTAAAAGGAGCAATGTTTTGTGGGACTGACCTGATAGTCATCATTCATGACCTCATTTAAGTAATTTTCAGATGAGATAAGAAAGGGGAATAATACAGATTAAATAAAATTCTTTCCCAACAGTTTTTTCTTTCTTTCTTTCTGTAAATTAGCTTAGCATTTTAAATTTCAGTAAGTTTTATAGTTCTGTGCTGAACATGAGAGTTCTAAATTAAGGTACTAAAGTACAGTTTAATTGGTTTTCATTAGAGAAACTTTTAAAAGAAATATGATGGCATTTTGAGTGGTAACAAGGCTGTCACTTTCAGAAACAATATTAGTCTTTTACTGTACAGTTCATTAAAGGTCATAAATGAATTAGCTACATGAATGCTGTCTAAATATGAAGGCCGAATTCAACATTTGATAAAGAAAATGAGGTATAAACCTTTTGGGGCTATTGTTTGTTTTTTTTTTTTTTTTGCAAAAAAAAATTAGGTTCGTTTAGATTTGTTTCTCTAATACTTAGGCCTGAAATTTTTGATGAAGTCCAAATTATTCAAAATTAAGGATGGAAAAAGCAGTGCAATTTCAAATAATTTATTTCACTCATGTATGCTTCTGACCTCTAGATTCTGAAATGCTTAGTTATTTGATGGACTCAGACAGCAAATTAAAGAAAAAATAAGGAAATAATAAGACGGGTCTTGTTTTGTTCTGTTTTGGCCATAGTAAAAGGCACCACTGGTCTACCTCTGTTAAAATTTATCGAAATTTGTTTGGGCCAGTTAGTGGTCAGTGTTCTTCCTGTACTGGCAGTTCAGCACAGCAGGTTACAGTTAGATGTCGCTAACGTGCTTCATCCTATAATCTACAGTTGATTGCCTCTGTTTCCAATCTGTGCAACGTTGAGCAAATCACTGAATCATGAATCAGGAGGTTCTGTTGGGCTGCCTTGAAAAGGGATATTAATGTCTAGTAGCTATACCCAATTAACAAATTAATAAAAATAGTCTACAATGGTGTACAATTTTAGTAGTTTCCAAAATTATCCTAACAGAGCTCTATAGTAAATTTTGGTAAATATGTGTCGGTATTACATTGGTTACATCATACTAACGTGCTTTCCAGAGTAACGTTTTTGCCCTTAGTAGCTTTGGCCATCAAGATTCCCTAGGCCCCCTGCTGCCCAGCACAAGTACCTACATCACTCATGGGAGACTTTCTCTCTTTGGCAGGGGGGGGGGGCAGAACACTTTCAAATATTCTCATCTTATTTCTGTATAGTTAAGACAGAGTTGATTGTCTGTAGACCATCCTCCATAGCTGACTTAGAGTTTACATGCAAGCCTTTCCCATTGCTAGTTAGCAGGCAGGGCACAATACATCAGAGCTTCACCAAAGTAGGCCTTTAGTTTATGCAGGAATGCATTTAGATAGATTCTGCTCTAAGGTTACGTAGGATGGAGTTTCATTGTCTGTCTACTTGAACTGAGTACACAAAATCTCCATAATGATTGATTTCGTTTTTCTATAATGTATTGGCTTTCAGATCTTAGGTGTATAGGTGGGTTAGATTTGGTGATAATTGTGGCAATTATTGAACATTTATTAGGTTTATATACTATATTATGAAGAGGCTTTGATTGCGGTTAAGTTCTTGATTTAATTCTAGCATGGTAAGCTCCATGAGCTAGCTTTGGCTGAAAAAGTTGGGTACGGAGTGCTGAGATATGAAAACATGCTAAGTGGGAATATTATTGATTCATCCCAAAGTGAGGCCTTACCAGGTTGCATTAATTATAAGTGACTTACTTGACCAATAGATGCCTGGAAATGTTTTTATCATGTGAATATCCAGAAGAAGATATGACTCTAAAACAGTATTTCAGTATAAACGTCCATTCTTTTTCCCAAGGAACAGGAATTTGTTAACTATTTGCTCTTACTTTATGGATTATTCATATTTTGTGATAGGCAGTTATAGAATAAGGCACATTTTTCTGAGCCATCATTTTTTTGATTGATGACTTTGGGTAGGAAGAAGATTTCTGAAGTACAATGACGTCAGACCTCTGTATGTAAACTAGAGAGGGCGGAGTTGCAGCCTCTGAATGAGAACCTTAAAGAGCTTTCCCACAATTAAGAACATCTCTTAAAATTTCTATACTGTTAACAATGAAATGGCAATCAAACTGTACTTTTGCAAAAATTGGTTTATCCCTAGACTTTAGCAATGCATTTGAAATGGTGACTCGTAAAAGTTCAAATAGCAAATTAGATTTGAAATGAATAATAGATTGTTTTGGTAAAAATACTGACTAAATTGAAAAAAACACAGCAACAGTAAGTGGACTTAGATAGCTAGCTGATTATGTGTGATGGTCTGAGGGGAGCAGTTGAAGGGTAACTACTTTTATTGCATGGATGACATTGCAGAATGTCTGAAAGGGTAAGTGTGCCTTTTTACTGATGATAAACTATGCAATCTTGCCAAGGAAGCACTACACCATTGTAGAAGTCTCTCTTGTTGAAATCATATCAAACTTCTCTAATAATGTCATCAAAAACCTACTGGGAAGAGGTCAACCAGCTTACCAGTTGGACTAACATTCCCTCTATGAGTTCCATATCCTCTCAAATTCCTACCTGTGATTTCCTTTCTCATTTCAGCAGCCTTCCCATCCCTTAGTCTAGCCAATTCCAGACTGCCTCAGACACCCCCTCATTTCTTCTGTATCTCCCTTCATGCTACTTCAGAACTATCACATCCAACGACATCTACCCACTGCTTGAACAGATTAAACTCGATGGACTCTTAGTATGGAAAACCATCACCCTTGATGCATTTATCATCATAACCCTACTTAAATGCATCTACAACACACGTTTTGCACTTAATATTAGGCCTACTATCTAGAAAACATGCCATTGTAAAACCTCTCCCTAAGAAACTAATTTCTTTCAGTCCCTCAGATTACTTTCCAATTTATATCCTTCCTACCCTAGGAAAGATTCTGAAAATAAATGACCTTAGTTGCAACTCACTCAGTATGTTAACCAGTACTACCTTCTTTCTCAAAAATAACATGGCTTTTGGTCTGGTCACATAACATCCACTGCTATCTAAACACTCACAGACAATATACATCTTGGAATGGACAGTGGTTTATTTGCTGTAATTGTTTTTAATGACTACACCAGATTCTTTGATTTTTTGATGACTCCATGTTCCTAGGCTTTCTTACTGAAACAGACATTAGCAATGACACACTGCCCTGGTTCAAAACTTGCTACCATAACTACCACTTCTCAGTAAATTTCAACTCATCAATCTCTCCATCAATCCCGCTGCAGAAAGTTTTCCCCCAAAAATCTCTTTGGTCACCTCTCCTCTTTTCGAACAACATTAATAAACTCCCTCTTGAATAACACTGTGTTCCTCCTTTATGCTGATGACATGGTCCTATTGTGCTTCAAGCATGTTCTCACCTTTCTTGAGCTAAAATTTCAGGTTGATTTTTATGTCTTTATTCAATGGTTCGGTAATAAACAACTATTGTTCCTCTAAAACAAAAACATTACTTTTTGGTACTAAAGAAAGTTCAATTCTCCATCACCAGGCCTCTATCAATCCATGATCATTCAAATAACAGCAGTGAAAATGTCACTACATTCAAATACTTAGGGATTTTGTTAAACCCTTTCCTAAATTTCCTTTTCTAGGTGGACTTCACATAGCAAGAAGTTAACTCTGTCCTACTGTAGGCTAATAGGCTCTCCCCTTTTCTTTCCAGACCCTGTAGGAATGCCAAAGATAAAGGTGTTTTTCTAGCTCATCTGGAATATTGTCTTTCTCTGCAGCTGCAGCCTCTAAAGGAAATGCATGCAACATTCAAGGCATCTTGCATGCCATATGCAGATTCATTGCTTTCTCTGCAAGAAATGAACACCACTGCAAAACCATCGAAAAAGCTAACTGGCTACCTATGAAACAACATGCTGACTTTCAAGTAAACTATCAGGTATTTAAACTTAGCACGAGTGAGACCTTCATAAAGAGAAACGTCTTCACCCCAGTAGCCACCGGACTATTCAGAGATGCTCTAACATACAACCTTAAAAGTTTTAAATGCTAAGGTCCTCTAAATTCCACCAAACTTAGCTTCAGTGTACAAACCAAACTTTCTCAGTCCTTGTTCCCAAAATGTGGGAATTTCTCTATTGTTTTCTGAAAGATCATGGCTCTTAACCCCATTTTCTGATCAAAACTAAATACACATTACAAGACACAAGGAAAATGCAACTGTTATCTTTCTCTGGATGTAACATCTTCCTACCGTTCTGGCCTCTACATCGCTTGCCTTGGATTTACTTGTCTTTATAATTCTTTCAGCAGGCTAACTCTGATATCTGATCTGTATATAAACCATGTATATATTGTATTTTGTCAGTCACTCTGCATATAATGTCACGTTTTATGTCTTTATACCCTTAAGCCATGTGCTATTCACTTTATTTGTAATACCTGTATATATTACATTTTGTTTTTCACTCTATATGCAATGTGTTGTATCTGCTGTGCTTACCCCTGATGAGACTGAAATAGGTCCAATGGAATCAGTGTGCTAGCCAGATTAACACATTCAAAGTAAAGTGAAATAAAATAAAATATAGAAATGTGCAACAGAGATAGACAAGAAGGCACATAGAGCATATGGGTGACTTGGCAAAAGTAAAGGAGACATCCAAAATGTGGCAGTTTAAATTCAATTCAAAGTGCTGAATAATGAATGCTAAATATTCATTTGTTACCTTCAAAATGGAAGTTTTAAGCATCAGCACATGATACAGTGGGACATTGTGGTTATGATACTATGTGGGTCTATATTATATATTCGAACGCTTAACTGTTCAAATTGCTAAAGAACGAACTTTAGTGATCGAACAGTTAAATGTTTGAATATATTAAACAATTAAAAAAAAACAAAAAAAAAAGAAAAAGTAAAGGGTGTAAGCAAGGGGGAAAGCCCCCCTGCACCCCTCACGTGGAGGAAATGGGAAATTTTCCATTTCCACACTGTAGGAAACTGAAGTGCGATGTCAGAGTTGGTATATTTAAGTAGTGGGGGTTGTGGGGTGCAGGGGGGCTTGCCCCCCTGTTTAAACCCTTTACTTTGCATTTTTTTTAAATATTGTTTTTTAATATAGTCGAACATTTAACTGTTCGATCACTAAAGTTCGTTCTTTAGCAATTCGAACAGTTAAGCATTGAAATATATAATATAGACCCTACTATGTAGCACAGATGTAATGTAATGTAGCAGATCTGCAATGAAAATCAGAGAGATACAGGCATGCATAGCAAGATGAACTGGCAGTACAAATAAAGTGAGTTGTCAAAGTCCCATCCCAACTTCACAAAGATACAGACAAAGGCAGATGCAGTTAAGAAGAAAGAATTAAAATGATTCTGTCTTCAGCAGAAACCACAGAATACAGTAACATATGCAATGCTGAAGAAAGAAACTGTGGGTTGGAGTGATAAAAACCGTAAAGTCCCTCAAATAACTTCATGCAGTAGAACTGAGCAATTCATGGCACGTTAAAAAAAGAGAGGTATATGGAGGGTACCTATTGTGAAATCGAACGTTGAGAATGCCGAATACCGGAAGGCCAAACTTGGTAGTTCGAAGGGTGAGAATGTCAAAGCCGCGGAAACCCAAATTCTTTCCCAGGGAAAGAATTTGGTTGGCCATTTCTGCAGCTTCGGCATTTTCGGACCGGGTCAAGGTAAGTGTACGAATGGGTAGTGATGGACTTTAGGGTTAGGGCACGGGTCAGGTAAGTGTGCGATAGTGACGGACTTTAGGGTTAGGGTGCGGGTCAGGTAAGTGTGTGGTAGTGACGGACTTTAGGGTTAGGGCTGGGTTAAGGATAGTGCATAGGTAGTGGTGTATGTTAGGTTTAGTGTAGGTTTTGAAGGTGTTTGGTGTGATTGTGTTATATGTGTGTTTTTCAGAAAAGAAAATTTTTTCCCTGGGAAAGAATTCGCTGTTTTGAAGGTTCGATGTCCGAATTCAATCTTCCAAGTTCGAACTTCTGGTGTTCGACATTTTGGAAGTTCGATTTCGTGATATAGAGCCTATATGGAGACAGGATTAAAGGAAAATGCTGGCCACTTAAAAGCGAAGCTGGATAGTATTATTTACAGTTTTCCCTAAGTGGATAGTGAGTGATCCAGTTTCCTTAAGGAGGTTGTAGTGTCTAAAAATCTTGAGAGAATTAAAAATGCTTGGGACAGATGTACTGTAATTGTAGAAAGGGAGAAAAATAAAAGCAGTTATTACTTAGTGTGGCATTGCAGCTTAGTTATTATGATATCAGTAGAATAGGTGGCTTTTGTGGTCCATATATTCTGTCTTTTACTATCAGAGTACATTTTCTTTTTCTTTAATTTAAATATGGAAACAGTTTAATCACTTGATTGTTTAAAAAGCTAATTATATTCAATGGAGTTGGAGACAATCTCGTCTGCATATAAATGTCAAAACAGGACAAGCTGTCTATCTTTCTATATACAAAAAATATAAGTGCATATGACTATATTTTGAGCAGTTGATAAAACCACAAGCTTGTTTTCATGACAATGGTTAAACAATAAAAGGAAACCTGTACATCAACCTTCCTACTAGTGTCAAAGACTTTATAATGTAAAACTTTATGAAAGCAAATCTAACTGTAACTTTTGTACATATATTTTGTACTTCTGCTTTTTTTTTTCTCTGAAACATTGCATTTTATTCTCCTTTGCAAATAGTATCTCAAAATCTCTGCAATATTTTCCTCTGTAAATGTTGTCTTTTTTGCTCATATAAGCCCAGGTTATAACAGAAGAGGATCGAATGACCAGTTCAGTTTACTCAGTAACCAAATGTAAACGAATAAATAAATAAACAAATAATCCAGTTTTATAACTGCATCCTAAAATGAATGGAGCAATTTTAGTAATAGTAATTTTAAAAGTAAATTCACTTCTAAAAAATTCTCTTCAGGGCTGAGTAAAACTTATTACATTATCAAATCATATAAATGAGTCTGCAGTAAAGTTTGATATTTTGTTTCTTCTATAAGCTTGAAATTATATATTTTAAGTGTGATAAAACATTTTTTTATTTATTCATTTGTTTCCCAGGTAAGTGAGCTGAATGACGGTGCAACGATGTAACAATATTCATTTTGTTTCAGAGGGATGCACCTGCAATGCTGTTCTTGGTACACAACCTGTATTTCCAATACCCAGTAAACTAAATATGCAACCTGTGAAACTGCATTACCTTAAAGAAAATTCCATGGGCTTGCAGGAAAAAATATATATTCCCCCTTATTTATAGGAAATATAAAGTCAAGAGTTAAAATATTTTGTTTACCATGGTGTGCAGTATTCATCACCCATATCACAGAGTCACCAGGCTACACTCTCTACTGTAATGATGATTTTAGACTTGCACAGATCTTTTCTTTTTTTGTTTTAGGCCTTAGAGGGATGCTTTTGAGGTGGTGGTAAACTAAGTCTCCTTGTCAGTAAGAGGATAGAATGTACTAGACTTTGCAAGGGGTCTGGATGAGCTCCCTTAGGTCACTGACTGATAATGGAAATGCTTACATTTTGAATGGCAAACAGGGGAGGGGCTTCCTTGACAACATCATATCAATATATCTTTACCCCCCCCCCTTCCTTTCTTTGGTTGATATACACCCGAGACCAGCTTATGATAGCTGTAGACCTGGCTGGTATTAAGGGAGGGAGTAATTTATAATAACCATTTGAAATCTCAAGATATGGAGACTGACTATTGGAAAATAGGAACTTACATATACTAAGCCTTAGATGGTCATTTCTCAGAATATTCCATTTTATTCAAGGTATTGCTATCTTGGATTCGGTATGTAAGTTCAAGGTGGGGTGGTGCATGGGTTCCCTCTTGCAAAAACAAGTTTAATGGAGACCCACAATGTCTGTTCTTGCTTTCGTGCATTTTCTGTGTTTTTTTTTTCTGCAATCTTGGGAGTCAGCAAAGCAAGTCTTGAGATTTTAATAAGGCAGCCATAACTTATTTCCTTTTGAGATTTTGGTTACAGTAGCATTAAGGGCAGAAGGATTTTTTATGCCCAAACTATTCAGGCCACAAAGTGAAGTTGCTTGGCCTAATCCTAGTCCAAGTCATGCAAAATAAATGTCTTAATTGTGTGTTGTCTTAGTGTATGTAGTGGGTCATTAGCTTTCAACGTATTTCACCTAACCTTTCACCAGTCTGTTGCAATATGACAACAGTATTGTCTTTATTCTTTGTAAAACAATATAAAGTACAACATGGAAACATCGGGTCCATTAGTAGATACATCAGCCATGCGGACTGGGAGATTCCTTTGCTCAAGCAGAAGAAGGTCTGAAATTTCTGGTTTGCAGATGTTTGCAGATGTCTGTGTTCTCTCTTTACAGGATCCTGAACACTTTCTGCCCAAAAATGCTAGAGCTGTTTGCTGTTTTAATCAGGTAACAGGACTGACTGACAATTTGGATAAATGTATATTCTGCCTGAGGTGCTGATCATGAGGTCAGCAGAGCAGGGTAAGCTAAACATTTGAATTAAAATAAATGAATGAATGTTGGTGCTACATGTACTATTGGTTCTAACACATACTAATAATAAGGCTCTGTCATATACAAAGAATTTTCCCTTATGGTGAACTTCCACTTTTTAAGGTCTTATTGGAAGTTCAAGACCAGCATTGGCTAAACAAAGTTACTTTAGATTTCAGCTTGTTTTAGAGTTATCTGGCATTCACCAAAGTGCCGGTGCCAGACCACCTTCACCATTTAGATGCCATCAGCTGTGTTCTCTCTGGTATAAATTGCTTTCACCACAGACAGTTGGCTCACGTTTTGCCCAATATCCCTCTTTTCAAGATGATGTTTCATTTACAGAGGTATGTGTGTGTGCAGTCATTCCACAAGCCTTATTTCATCCATAATGTACACACATTTCCAGACAATAATTCAAATAAGCAGAAATCCTTAAAATAAGAATAGCTTCAAGGTTTTATAACATTGTTAGAAATCATTATTGTATGAATATTCTATTAATAATCTATAATTAAGGTTTACTGTTAAATTCAGGAACCACAGTTCTGCGAGTAATTACTTTGTTGAAAATGAATGTGGAAAATAAAAAAGTTATTTAATCAAAATGACGACAGTGGTAATGTTAATAATTCGCATTTCGATATTATTGACATTACCCAGGTTACGTTGACATTCAGTGACTTCCTATTAACATTTTTCAGGGGGGCAAGCACTCCTGCACCCCCCACACCCCCTGCATATTATATATACAAACTCCAAGATCGCACTATAGTGAGGAAAAGGGTAAATTTCATAATACCCACTGAAGTGCGACCGCCTATCAGAATGTTGACCTCATATGAGCTAATGCACACTAGAATTTGTTATAGTGGATTCTAACATTTACAGATCAGCATTACGGAAACTTGGAACCATGGTTTCGACCATTCAAGTTTCATATAACCGCCGTTTCACATTTTGATAGTAACTTATAATTAATAATGAACTGTGCTATCTTACAAACAGCACACATGGCTGAGAAGGACTGCAACTTTAAAAAGAGGGCAGTGCCGGAGTATGGAAAGATTCAACACTTCTCATACACATACATCTTATTCTCAGTATGTCAGCAAGGAACGCTGCACAGTTTGTCATTGATTATGGGGAAAATAGTGCTCCGTATACTGTAGTACCTCAAAATCAGGCTATTCAGAATCACATTCTGGGCAACCCGTGTTTCAGCTTTTAATCTAGACTTGGCATTGTTGCTGAGCCATATGTTATCTATTTTCTCCCAGCCAAGTGTAATTTGGCTTTTTGCTCCTTGACTGACAACCTGTAATGGATCAGCGTGCTCAGAATACATTGCTTTTCATAACAAACACAGGCAGTTGTCCATAACAAATGTAGAGATAAGGTGTGTGTGTGTGTGTGTGTGTGTGTGTGTGTGTGTGTGTCTGTGTGTGTGTGTGTGTGTGTGTGTGTGTGTGTGTGTGTGTGTGTGTGTGTGTGTGTGTGTGTGTTCGTGTGTGTGTGTGTTATGTTTTATATACCAACAACCTGATTTCTGCTTTGGTATTGGACATTCTGTTTTAACACTATTTTGCCTTTGTTAGGGAACAAAAGCTGCAATCATAAACCTTCCTGCTGTCTAACCAACTGCCTTTTGTGAACATTGTGAAGAAATTATACTTAAAATGTGAACAAAGCTTAAAGTCTGTATCACCTGTGATTTCCATAGCTTTTCTGTGTGAGCATTTTTACACAACATTTTTAAGTGATATTCATGTTTAAATTAATTCAATGTATTTAATACATTGTTGCTACTTATCTAGTAGTTTAACATCAAACTGCAGGTTGTTTTTCATGGTAATTATTGCAGAATGAGATTGACAGATGTTGTCCTTTGTAAGGTTGTTAGCACAGTGCATATGATGTTACAGAATCTATATATAATGTTAGCAGTGCCTCTGATAAATATGCAGGAAAACAGCAGACAAATTAGGGCTCCCTGGGAGACCTTGCTATAATCGAATATTTTCTACTAACCATAACAAATTATTTCCTGTTATTTTGCTCTGTATTTTGATGTGCAAGTGTTTGTGTACCATTTAATCAAATTCCTTACAATTATCAATGATTCACCATAGTACAACGTTTCTTTATCTTGTTTTGAACTACAGGTTTCCTTACAAAAAAAAAAAAAAAAACACGGTGCGTTGGTATTCACTAGCCTGCACTAAAACAGAGCTACTCTACTTTCTAACAGCGAAATGACTTTTTATATGCTTCTTTGTTTATAGCTTCTGACATAATCCTGAAGTCACTGATTTACGAGGTTAGGTTTTAGTGGATGGTTCACCATCTTATTGGTCAGGAACAATTTAAGGAGGCCGATTTCTGTACTTTCATATGTCAAGGAAGGTTTTATTTTTTGAAATGCTGGATATGTTACAATTATTATTACTGTTACTGTTATTAGTACTTGTAGTATTTTATTTTTTGAAATGCTGGATATGTTACAATTATTATTGCTGTTTGTTTGTGTCTTTCGGCTTTTCTCGGTTAGGGGTCGCCACAGCGGAACTCTGGTCTGCTAATGATTGGTAGTGGATTTTTACGTACCGGGTTACCAGCCCTGACGCACAACCTTCAACGAAGGCACGCCCCATTCACGTATGCCTCCACACAGAAGATGCTCTAGCTGAGAATCGAACGGGACAACGTCTTGCTGTGAGGTGACAACGCTACCGCAGCACCACCACCGCAGTATTACAATTATTATTGCTGTTATTATTACTATTAGTACTTGTAGTATTAGCTTCATTATTAAAATGCATGCAGAATGGAAGAACACAATGATCATGGTCTGTTTTTCATCATTGTTTTTCGGACAAAGATATCATTTTTCGTACTGCTTCAGTGGAATCTCAGTATCACTAGCATGTAGCTGAGCTCACTACACGCTGCATCGAGATGTGAGAGAAGATTTATGAAAAACAGCTGTGAGGCATTGTTTAAGCATGCTGTCAGTATACCTCCTGAGTCCTGTCATGAATATGTGGGCCACTGTCAGGATATGTCTATGCCAATCATATAATACAATTATCCCCAGTAAGTCAGGATATGTCTATGCCAATCATATAATACAATTATCCCCAGTAAGTGTGCATTCAAAAGTAACACCTGTTGCAAGTAGTTCTTACTAATCTGAGTAAGAACTGTGAATTAAGAGATAGGTACCTATTCTACAACAGAAATGTTTAATTTACATGAGAGCAGGTGTTTTTATTGTGCAGATATTATGTTTGTCACTCATTTTGAAATTATACTTACATTTTGAAAAACAGAGCAGATCTCTGCCTGCCTTGTATTTCAAAAGTTTAAAAGTGGTGACACTTTTTGTTTTAGATAGGAAGACATATTTATAGGTTCATAGGCAAGTACTAAGCTAGCTGCCCTTGTGCGCCATTTTAAGACTAGCCAGTTTCTCTTTTTTTTTTTTTTTGCTCAAAATAACCTATCCCATTTTCTTAGAGATTGGCCTTATCCATCCCATGGTCAATAATAGTATATTAACCCTAATGAAAATAACTGGGATCGTACCGTTGATTATTTTAGGGGATGCATGGATGGATAAATAAAGCATTTAGGATTTTGGATGTTAATTTCATGCATTTAAACATTGTTTCAGAACAGAAATGGTAGGAAGACGCTATTTTTTTTTCTAGCAGTCAAAAAATTCATGAAAGCAGTTGTTAGATTTTTTTCTAGCAATTTTACTTGAGTTCTGCCTGCATAATGTTTAAATAGTTCCCTTATTCATCTTCCGTCTTTATATAGTTTTTCATCTAGTAACTATAGCTCAGTGAAACTGAACTTGCTGTTTACTTTCACGAACTGTTGTCTTGTATAAACATGCTAAAAAGAGCAAATGTAAGCACTATCCCACTGCAGCTTCTTATTTTGTGCGACACATACGTAACCTTACTTTATACTTTACTGCATGGTGGTGTTTTGTAGTTTCCTAATATGTCTGTATGTAATTCAGGCCATGGGAGATGTTAATATATATTGTTCCTAAGTAGATACAGGCACAGTTAACAGCAGGCCCACTGATACATTCTGTCTCTGTCGCTGCCTTCATGTTGAGAAAGTGGTCACTAGCACAAAATAAGACTAGTAAGGCAGGGCCCACCACCCGCTCTGTAGTACAACATAAGTAAGGGAATTCTGCAGGGAGGTTTGTCTTAAATAACTAACTGGTGCCAAAATCATGGACTGAAAGTAAATGCCAATAAATGCATTATGGTATCATTTGGGAAATGATTTACCCCAGGGAACTACTACATTGACAATACGGCCCTAAGACTTGACCCAGTTGTTCAGGATTTGGGAACTTATGTGGACAATGACCTAACTTTTCACGAACATGTGTCTACTGTTGTAAGAAAGTCCTTCTACATCACACAGTTTATAAACAAAGGGATTATGTCTAGATCTAGGGATGTCATTGCTCCCTTTACTCAGCCCTTATTAGGCATTTCATTGAATATAATGTCCTTTTTGGCATGTATCTGTTCAGACACATGCAACAACTGAAATGCCCATAGAAATACATTACTAAAAGGATACAGGGACTAAACAACATGCCCTACATAGACTGACTCAAAGGCCTGTCACTATACTCAGTATCCTACAGACTTCTAAGTGGTGACCTGTGTCTGGCATCCAAGGCATACTCCAACCATTACTGATGGATTTACTGTACATCAAAATTTCAAATGGCATCAGAAATTATTTGTTTAGGCATCCAAACCTCTTCTGCAACATCAACAAAACAGTTTGGAGTGGGAGGTATATTTTACAGGGGATACCCATGCTGTGGAACAGATTCCCCATCCATATAATACAAAGTTCCTCTCTGTCCATCTTCAGATGCAACTTTGATCTATGGATGGGAACAGAAAATGTACCCAAAGACTGCCCACTAAACTATTAATGGATAGAGGCAGTTCATAAATGCTTTATCCCATGCATGCGTCCTGTCAAATTATCTATTATAGGATCCCAGTTATTCCCATTAGGGGTAATATATAATTATTGATCATAGGATGGGAAAGACCAATCTATAACTGAATGATATAGGTTATTTCTAGTATGAAAACTGGCTAGGCTTAAACTGACCCACACATATAGGTAACCTAGTACTTACCTATGAACCTGTTAGGCTGTATAATGTATATCCACAAATGTCTTCCTGTTTCTGCTGATTCATGATAGGTACTTTGTGAATACATCATTTAATAGGCTGCATAAAACTATAAATGCAGTATTTTATTGGGGCCTTCATTTTCAGAACGCACTGCAGATTATGCTTTGAATGTGATTATGGAAGCACATTTGCTGTGCTCAGAGACTGAAACGCTGCTTAGTAATTTGCTAATCTGGACACATCATTCGTTTTAATCAGAACACTTTAGTTCTTTCATAGTACTCATGTCACCTAACATCACAGAAAGAGACTTGTGCCATAATTACAGAGTAAACAGCTTTATTAAAAATAAGTAAACCAGATAAAGAAGTGGAAACATACACATCTCCAGCATAAAGCAAACAACAGAATGTGCTCCATGGTGTGATTGTACCTTGTACTCTGGTAACTTTTGGAACTTTTTCTTCGGAATTTTTATACTTAAAAATTTTGCTGTTGTTACCTGTTCCATTTTATCTCTTTTATACCCCTGAAATATTAAAACTTTATATACATTCCTACATCTATTGGAGATGACCGAATCATATTACATCTCTTTTTTTTTTTTTTTTTATATATTTATTTTTGCTTGTCAGTCAGGTACACACTCCTTCTATTTTATGCTACCCCTTAGCTTAACAACCGAATCATTATCAGGTATTCTGTGTATTTTGACTATGCTCATTGTAGTGTTTGAATTAACATTGCAAGGGAAAATTTGCATTTTAAAGGGAGCACAATTTTTCCATTATGTTATTTGAAATTGGAAGAAATAGCTTTTCTTTAAAATTAGTTCTGACTGACAGCTACTTCTTTTCTCATTCTTTTAACAGAACTGACATGCATGAGAACAATTGCTTTGTTACAAGCTTATGCTCATTATATTGGTTTCTGCCAAGTATTAAATACTTATCAAAACGGTGCATCCATGTCTGAATCTTTTTTGTGTTCTTCAGTACGTGTCATGCATAGAGAAACTGATGGAAGATTGCATAAAAGTGACATTTGTAATTATTTGATCATGGCATATAAATAAGCTATAGCACCAGCACAGAATTTAGCCTAAATTGCAATAATCTCTTAATCCTTGGATGACCACAAATAACATTGGCAAAGTAGAATCAGCAGCGGACAGGACAATAAATCTCACTGTTCATTTAACGTGGTAGGCTTTGGAATGACACATTTAATAGGCAAATAAAGATAATAGATGGTACCATTCTGAAGTTTGCTTCCTAAACTGACATGGAAATTTTGAGATGTACATTATTCATAAATCCAGATCAGTGTCTGAAACACTTCCTTTACTAAGTGGACAGGGAAGATAGAGATGTGGTCATTTTCATTTGTCAAGACCGACTGTCAGATTTCCACTGGTATACAGCTCTCCTGACATTGCATCTCCACAGATGGCCTTTACTTGGATATGCTGATTTGGGTTCCAGAACTGTGTCACCCACCTTTCCTATAACTAGTCTAGTCCAGATACAGATTTGCTGTATCCAGGACTGTTTGTAAGCTTCTGAGCCCCCCAAGCCTTTCTGTGTCAGAGGGAAGCCTTCTAGCTTGTCAGTGGGAGTGGTAAGCACTAGTTAGCCTATCAACCACAAGAAGAGTGGTTTCTGGCCCAGAAATTGTAGTTTATTGGCCGTTTGGGCAGTCTTTCCATCTCTTTCAACTTTCTGGTTTAAAAGCCCGTGTTTGTGCTTGTTTCCCACCTTTCCCATAACTAGTCTAGTCCAGATACAGATTTGCTGTATCCAGGATTGTTTGTAAGCTTTTGAGAGGTGCCAAAGTCTGCTCTTTAACTTTTTCCTTAGACCTGCTAGTTCTCTCCTCTACTGCACTTTTACTAGCTTATTAGTCTAGCATTTTTACCAGACTTCTTGTAGCAATTATTGTAACATGTCGCCTCACGGCAAGACGTTGTCACATTCGATTCTCAGCTCGAGCATCTTCTGTGTAGAGGCATGGGTGAATGGGCATGCCTTCATTGAAGGTTGTGCATCAGAGCTGGTAACTCAGCACATAAAAAATCCACTACCAAACGTTAGTGGACTGGGGTTCCAGTGTTGCGACCCCTAACCGGGATAAGCCGAAAGGCACAAGACACACAAGTGCCACCAGCACTAAATTTCCTACAAGGAAACAGCTCCAGTACTTATTTTTAATGGCCACCCCTCCAGGTATGTCTAAAGACCAGCCCCTGTGCTCTCTCCTATTAACCTGGTGAACTTGAGCATCCTGAGACAATGTAACAACTGCCTCATGTACACTGACAACCCACTCCTCTTACCTCCCAACACTCAGACTTGCAAGAGATGCACTTATATATCCAAACTTGAAGCCACGTACTCTCCAGCCAAGACCGGAATAGCTGGTCAAGAGGAGAAGGTCAACACTTGCACCACACCACTTGGAACACATAGCCCTCCAGAACACACACCAGCACTGCCTTCACATAAAACACAAACCACACACCCACCTTCAATAAAAATCTATCCAAACAGCAGAGACCTCTAAGGCAGAAATTCACTTGACCACCACAAAACAACACTAATCACGAGACACATAACTCTCCTAAACAGTGTGCCACTCAACCAATGTCCCTAAGGCAAAACAGCATGCCCAACACACTAGTCATATATGACGTGATAATGAGGCACACTGATGTCCCACTCACTAGGTTGAATAAGGAGAAAGTAACAGTCAGCTGCCGGTCAGGTGCCAGGATCCACCATATAACACATGCACTCAGGTCCCTCAACAACAGGTACAAATATGACTCTGTCATTGTACATGTGGAAATGACCTGAGACATACCTCCCTGGACTACATGAAAAGAGTCATGGAGGAGCTCTCAGATTATGTAGCCCAGGCGGGTATGACCCTAGCCCTGAGCAGCATCCTACCATCACCCAGAATAATACCACAGTACAAGCAGAAAATGATTGATTTCAACAGTTGTTTAAGTTTCTGGTGTCATTCTAAGGGGATCCATTATCTGTCTGCCTGGGATGACATGATTGACAGACCTCGATGCTTTATTAGAGATGACCTGCATCTGTCATCCCTGGGCTTCCGGATACTGGCCAAGGCTCTTGTCATCCCTATAGTGCCTTTTTTAGGCAGTATTCAAAGGATGAAATTACCACTATAACAGCTGCAAACAAATGCAGTCTGAAGGTCATGCTGCTCAACGCTAGAAGTTTAAATTTCAAAATGCACTCGCTCGAAGCACTCCTTAAAATTGAGAACATCGACATTTGTGTTGTAACAGAGACCTGGTTCAAGGCAGCAGAAAGCACCCCTGTACTACCAGGCTATAACTCATTCCATACCTTTCGGCCCCAGTACTTGGACCAAAGCTCCAAAGGCAGTGGTGTTTCCATATTCATAAAGGATGCACATACCTCCAGATTGGTAGCCCAACATAATACATCAGAGAGACTTCAGGTGCAGCTAACATTGGGTAAGACTGCGATTCAGGTTGTAGCCTGCTATAGGTCCCCAACCATGTCCCAAGACTCACACTCCACATTCCTAAGCACATTGGAGAATATTAGGGTCCAACCTAACACTCTCATACTAGGCGACTTCAACTAATCGTCCATTATCTGTGAAAACTACTCTTGTACCAATACACTTGCCCAACATTTCCTGGAATTCTTTAATTCCAATGCCCTGGACCAACTCTTTCTTACCCCCACTAGAGGTAGCAACATCCCTGACCTGGTCATTGCTAACATGGGTGACCATTGCTCTACACCAATAGTCAACTCCTCCCTGGTTAGATCCGACCACAAACTAATCACCTTGGAAATTCACATCCCTCCCATCCCCCCACAAAGGTAACCATCATGAAAAACTTCTCCAAAGCTAACTTTGGGCTCTTAAAAACAGAGGTGGCTAACTTCACGGCACCCATGCAAATGGCTAATAGTTGCACGACCGCCAAAACATACACCAATGCACTGTATGAACACGTACACAAATGCATGGATCTCGCCATACCTTATAGAACCAAGATGCTCTCCTCCAAAAATAGGAAGCCAATCTGGTGGTCCCCTGCCATAAATAAACTATACAACAGAAGGAGGAAACTGACACGAAATAAGGTGAAGTCCCAAGACTGGAAAAACTCCCTTATCAACCTCAACAAAAAGTTGAGATCCCTCATCAAATCCTCTAAAGCTAGCTATGAAAACAGAATTATAGCAGATAGTAAAGACAGCCACAAGGCCTTCTATAGTTATGTAAAGAATCTTCATGGCAATTTCCAGATTTGCTCTGAGCTACTGCACAATGGTACATCCTATACCAAGCCAACAGATATTGCCAATATACTGGCCGACAGATTCAGTGCCAACTTTACCTCTCTATTCCCTCCCAAAGGACCTATCACATTAAGAGTAGATTGTCAGGCAACCAGTATTACTGCTGCACAGGTTAAACCAGCACTGTCCAAGGCCAAGAATACAGCTTCTATGGGACCTGGCAATATCCCTGGTTGTGTGCAACATGAACTACAGAGTGAACTGGCACCTCACCTGTTTGCCCTGTTCAATCACAGCCTCACCATAAGCCTTGTCCCTACTGAATGGTACACTGCTACAGTCATCCCTCTCCACAAAGCAGGAGCAAATACAGACCCTGGGAACTATTGCCCCATTAGCCTAACAAGTCTGATATGCAAAGCTATGGAACGCATCACCATGGACCTAATAAACAAGGATACAGTGAATCTCCAATCTCTGGATCCCACACAGTTTGGTTTTGTGAAGGGTAGATCATGCCTGTTCAACTTGGTCGACTTCTTTGAGTCAGTCACCAGAGCTGTGGATGAAGGCAAGGTGGTTCATACAACCTACCTTGATCTGGCCAAGGCCTTTGACACCATTCCCCACTCAGGAATCATAGAAAAACTCACTAAGCTAGGTATCAACCCATATATCACTAGGTGGGTTGCAAACTGGCTCACAGATAGAACCCACAGTGTGAAAGTAGCTGACTCCAAGTCAGACTGCTGATCAGTCATGAGTGGAGTCACACAGGGTTCAGTCCTGGATCCTCTCCTGTTTGGTATCTACTTCTCTGAAGTCCAGTCCAACATGAAGGGAATCTGGCTGACAAAGTTCACAGATGACTGCAAGTTGGCAGCTATTATTAACTCCCCAAGTAATGCAGACATCCTACAAAAAGGCCTCACTGAGACCAACGACTGATGTCAGAACCATGGCCTTAAACTCAATGCCAAAAAATGTATCATCATTCCCTTTGGGAAAAACCCAGTTCCCTTGAATTATCACATCGATGGTAGTCCACTGAACACAGAAGGCATTATAAGAGATCTGGAAACACAGGTTGACAGCAACCTCTATTTTGACCATCACATTGCCACTGTGGTCAGAAAGTCCTTCTGTGTGGCACATCTCATTACTAAGGGTTTTGTATCCAGGAAGAAAGAAGTCATTGTCTCCCTCTACTCTTCCCTCATTAGGCCAATCATCGAGTACAATGCCCCATTTGGCATGTACCTCACTAGACACCTGCAATAACTGGAGAGCTCACAAAAGTACCTCACAAAGAGGATCCTAGGCCTTAAACACTTGTCCTATATGGACAGACTCAAAAAACTCCAACTATTCTGTTTCATATCACCTACTTAGAGGCGATCTCTGCTTGACTTACAAAGCCATGTCTGACCCAGCTCTGCTAGAAATGCTACATCTAAAGAAATCCCAATCCCTCCATGCCATATGCACCAGAGACCTCAACCTCATTACCACAGTCAGCATTACGTGCTGGAGGGACAGGTTCATAACCCAGAGACTGCCCATACATGTCAAACAAAGCACCTCACTGGCCCTCTTCAAGAGAAATCTTAATGAGTGGATGGGAAATAGAAAATTCATCTCGGGGATCACTCCAGTAGCTTTACTTGACAGAAGCACTGGGAACTGAGGTCGGGTGGCACGATGCGAGGGTAGTCCTATGGGCTAGGTATGTAATTGTAATTGCAAGTTACATTGCACATGTTACAAAAGGACATGGTTCATAAAGCGTATTAAACATTTACAGATAAGCTCCATGATATTTGTAATTGGCTTGTCACAATGTTACAAAAATGAAAAGACATAATTCAATACACAAATTTCAGCTTTTACATAGGTTCATAGGTTCATAGGTTTATACTAGGCTATCTGCCCTAAGGCATTTATAAGCCTAGCCCAAAGTTTTGTGGCTTACGCCACCCCTTATGTTAAAAAATATTGTGCCCATTAGTTTGTTGTGCCTCTGTCCAGCAGTGACACAGAGATGATTCCCGGGGTAAACCTATGATCTCCCATCCACCGGTCAAGATTTCTCTTGAACAGAGCCAGCGAGGTGCTCTGCCTCACATGGACCGGGATTTTATTCCACAGCATAGGGAGTCTCTGAGTGACAAATCTATCCCTCCAGCATGTCTTATTTATATCCATGCTAAGGTTTAAGTCACTTGCTCTAGTGGATCTGGTAGATTTGGATTTTTTGAGGTGGAGCATGTCCATTAATTCCGGGTTGGACATGGCCTTGTATGTCAGGCACAGGTCACCTCTGAGCAGACGGTATGCGACTGAATAGAGCTGGAGTTTCTTCAGTCTGGCAGCATATGACATATTTTGGAATCCCTTTATCCATTTGGTGAGGAACGTTTGGGGTCTCTCCAATTGCTGCAGGTGTCGGGTGAGATACATCCCGAATGGGGCATTGTACTCGATCATTGGTCTGATAAGTGAAGAGTACAGGGGAACAATGACCTCACTTGATCTGGATGTGAATCCCTTCATGATCAGGTGGGCAATGTAGAAGGTCTTTCTAACCACTTTAGCAATGTGAGTGTCAAAAGAAAGGCCACTGTCAACCTGGGTCCCCAGGTCCCTGATAACCTCTTCTGTGCTTAGTGGATTGCCACCTATATGGTAGCTTGGGGTTACCTTGTTTTTCCCGAGGGGTATGACTATACATTTTTTGGCATTTAACTTCAGGCCATGGCTCTGGCACCAGCAATCAGTTTCCGTGAGACTCTTCTGAAGGATATCTGTGTCCGATGTACTTTCCACTATGGCGCCCAGTTTGCAGTCATCTGCAAACTTTGTCAGCCATAGTCCTCCTATGTTTGCCTGTACTTCTGAGAAGTAGATGTCGAACAACAGGGGGCCAAGGACTGAGCCCTGTGGGACACCACTTGTGACCGGCTTGGAGTTTGACATGGTGCCAGCAACTCTGACCCTGTGGGTTCTGTCCTTTAGCCAGTTTGCAACCCATCTTGTGACATATGTGTTTACATTTAAGCTGGTAAGTTTCTCTATAATACCTGAGTGGGGTATTGTGTCGAAAGCTTTTGCAAGGTCAAGGTAGGCTGTATGGACTGCCTTTCCTTCATCAATGGCCTTGGTGACTGTTTCGAAGAAGTCGACCAAGTTCAAAAGGCATGATCTGCCCTTGACAAAGCCAAACTGGGTCGGGTCCAATGTCTGCAAGTCCCCTATGTCTTTGTTTATGAGTTCCATTATGATCCTCTCCATAGCTTTGCAGACCAGGCTTGTTAAGCTTATGGGGCGGTAATTACCAGGGTCCATAGAGGCACCGCCTTTGTGGAGTGGGACCACAGTTGCCGTATGCCACTCCTTGGGCACGTATCCTGTGGTAAGGCTAAGATTAAACAGCTGCCTTATGTGCGGGTTTAGTTCCTCATTGAGTTTGTGTAGCACACAGCCGGGGACACCATCCGGTCCCATTGATGCTGTATTTTTAGCTTTAGAGAGAACAGCTTTTACCTGCACATTTGAGATGTCTGGGAGGCTACACTTCGCTGGAATAGTTATCTCTCCTTTTGGGGGGGAGAGGGGGGTGACGTTTGCACTGAACCTGTCCGCCAGTATGTTGGCAATGTCTGTGGGTTCAGTGATTTTTGTATACATAAAGTGAATATTTTTGTCATAAACTCAATTGTAGGTTTAACATTTCAAAATATATAGCTTAGGTTAGGGAAATATTATGCATGGAGAGGGTAATAGTATATTTGAGAATGGAGAGTAATAGTACACTAGATATTAGAGAGAAAATTAGTTTTTGGTAGGGGAGCGATTGTTTTGGGTGAGATGAAGTGATAGTAGAGGTAGTTGGATGAGTCAGTGCAAGGTGGAATGAGGTGGAATGTATCTGCTAATGCTTTTGGGGTGGAATTTGTTGTTTTAATTCAGACAGTACAGGAAAATAAACAATAGAGGAAAGGTATTTAGTGGGAGAGTGTTATACTAAAAAAAACAAGCAAAAAAAAAAGAAACTCCAGCTCTACTCAGTGGCATATCGCCTGCTCAGAGGCGATCTGTGCCTGACGTATAAAGCCATGTCCAACCCGGAATTAATGGACATGCTGCACCTCAGAAAATCCAAATCCCATTGAGCTACGCGCTCGAGAGACTTGAACCTCAGCACTGAAATAAATAGGACATGCTGGAGGGACAGATTCATAACGCAGAGGCTCCCTTCACTCTGGAATAAAATCCCAGTCCAGGTTAGACAGAGTCCCTCATTGACTCTCTTCAAGAGGAATCTTGATGAGTGGATGGGGGATCGTAGGTTTACCCCGGGTATCACTTCTGTGTCACTGTTAGACAGAGGCACAGAATACTAACCTCGAAAAAGGGCATAGCAAAATTAATTTAAAATGGATGGCGAAAGCCAAACACACTCTGGCTAGGCTTATAAATGCCCTAGGGCAGATAGCCTAGTATGAACCTATGAACCTATGAACCTATGAACCTAAAAAAACAAAACAAATATAGAAATATGTATTGATCTGGGCAGACATGGACAGCCACACGTACATGATGAAAATACTTCTATCAGTTCCTTGAGTTCTTGCCTGTTCTTGCATTATTATAATATTAAAAAGAATTTTTGCACAGAAAATTGTAAATGCATGAGGGAAAGTGATCAGCTTATATTTTAACTGCTTTTAAAGACTTTATTTTAAATTACAACTCTTTCAGACACATTTCTCTATAGAATGCAGCTACTCAAGTGAAACCAGAAGGAAAAAAGACAGAGGCTTAGAGCATCACAGAGGATATAAAAAAATTATAGAAATGCTTGAAAGTCTATCAAAACTTTTTTAAAGTTCCATGGATATTACACGTATTAAGAATACCAGTACAAATAATCTACAGTCCTGGATGACAGCTCAGCAAACAACAAAAAAGACTTCTGCAAACAAATGTGAACATATGAGGCTATGTCACATCACTAGCAACACACAGTAAGTGATCTAAGTTCTAGACTGGATGATATGGAGAACAGGGCTACATGCAATCATTTCAAAAGTCTGGAGTTACCAGAGCATATGGAGGGAAGCAACCCCAGGAAGCATACTGTTACAGAAATAAAAATATTCTGGGGTTAGTCACCATTCCGGTGACTGGTCGGGCACACATAATAACTCAAGGAATGCCTAATAACAAATATCTGGGGCAATTCATATTTAAATTTTTTAAGTATGCAAATAAGGAAAACATTATGCTGAAAGTAAGGGTGTTAGGAAAAGCTCTAAAGCTGGAAGAGATACAGTAAGACAGAACTGACCTTTTTCTAGAAGAAAAACCTTTGCCCCACACCTAAGATTTTTATAAGGAGAGATGGTTTACAGTGAGGCTAAGATTCCTAGTATGTCTATACCTGGTGAAAGGAAATCAATCCCACACCTCAGCCAATCCAAATGAAGTAGAGAAATACCTAGCAACCTAGCTAGACTTAGAAAAGAAAACAAAACAGAAAAACAAGTACTATTTTCCATAGTGATAGCAATCACAGGGAACCTAATGACCTGTTCTGAACAGCTCTCTAAAAAGGTAAGTATTATTGCCAAATGCCTGAAGCATACCACCAAAAGAGCAAATATCTATCCCAACAGAGTGCTGCCCCCCTGACATTTCAGATGCTCAGGTAAGAGCCGCCCTCTCCAAAGCAAAAAACACAGCATAAATGGGACCAGATGGTGTCCCAGGCTGTGTCCTACATGAACTCCAAGAAGAGCTAAACCCAAACATAAAACTACTGTTCAATCTTAGCCTTACTACAGGATATGTACCCAAAGAGTGGCATACAGCAACAGTGGTCCCTCTCCACAAAGGTGGTGCCTCAACAGATCCGGGAAACTATCACCCCATAAGCCTGACTAGCTTGCTCTGCAAAGCTATGGAAAGGATCATCATGGACCTCATAAAAAAAGATATTGGGGACCTACAGACACTGGATCCTACCCAGTTTGGCTTTGTTAAGGGCAGATCCTGCCTCTTAAACCTGGTCGATTTCTTTGAAACAGTCACCAAGGCCATTGACGAGGGGAAGGTGGTCCACACAGCCTACCTGGACCTCGCAAAAGCCTTCGATACAATACCCCACTCGGGCATTATATATAAGCTCACCAGCTTAAATATAAACCCCTATGTCACTAGATGGGTTGCAAACTGGCTCAAGGACAGAACCCACATGGTTAGAATTGCTGGAGCAATGTCAAACTCCAAACCAGTTACAAGTGGCATCCCACAAGGCTCAGTCCTGGGACCTCTCTTGTTCGGTATATATTTCTCGGCGGTACAGGCCAACACGGAAGGACTGTGGCTGACCAAGTTTGCAGATGACTGCAAACTGGGCACCATAATCAACTCTCCAGCTGACACAAGCATCCTCCAAAAGGGACTCATAGAAACAGACAACTGGTGCCAGAGCCATGGCCTCAAGCTAAACGCCAAAAAGTGTATAGTCATCCCCTTTGGCAAAAACAAAGTGCCCACAAATTACCACATAGGTGGTAATCCATTAAGTACAGAAGAAGTCATTAGGGACCTGGGAACCCAAGTTGATAGCAATCTCTCATTTGACAACCACGTGGCCAAAGTGGTTAGAAAAACATTTTATATAGCCCACCTAATCATGAAGGGATTCACATCTAGATCAGGGGAGGTCATCGTACCTTTTTACTCATCCGTCATCAGGCCCATAATTGAGTACAATGCCCCTTTTGGGATGTACCTTACCAGACACCTGCAGCAACTGGAAAGACCCCAAAAGTACCTCACCAAGAGAATCAAAGGGCTCAAACAGATGCCATATGCTGCCCGGTTAAAGAAACTCCAGCTCTACTCAGTGGCATACCGCCTGCTCAGAGGCGATCTGTGCCTGACGTATAAAGCCATGTGCAACCCGGAATTAATGGACATGCTGCACCTCAGAAAATCCAAATCCCATCGAGCTACGTGCTCGAGAGACTTGAACCTCAGCACTGAAATAAATAGGACATGCTGGAGGGACAGATTCATAACCCAGAGGCTCCCTTCACTCTGGAATAAAATCCCAGTCCAGGTTAGGCAGAGTCCCACATTGACTCTCTTCAAGAGGAATCTTGATGAGTGGATGGGAGATCATAGGTTTACCCCAGCTATCACTTCTGTGTCACTGTTAGACAGAGGCACAGTATACTAACCTCAAAAAAAGGCATAACAAAATTAATTTAAAATGGGTGGCGAAAGCCAAACACACTCTGGCTAGGCTTATAAATGCCCTAGGGCAGATAGCCTAGTATGAACCTATGAACCTATGAACTGCAACTGTGTGGGACTAAAATATGTGTAAGGGGAGGCAGCACCCCATGAAGCTGTTACCTCACTGAGTAAATGGGATAATTGGAAGGCAGCACCCCATAAGTCTAATGCTATCTCACTGAGTAAGTGGGGGTAACAGGGAGGCAGCACCTCATAAAGCTAGTGCTAGTGCTATCTCACTCAGTAAATGGGGGTAACGAGGAGGCAGCACCCCATAAAGTTAGTGCTATCTCACTCAGTAAATGGGGTAATGGAAAGGCAGCACTCCATAAAGCTAGTGCTACCTCACTCAATAAATGGAGAGACAGCACCCCATAAACTAGTGCTATCTCACTCAGAAATTGGGGTAACTTCTTTTTCTTTTTGTTTTCCCATTGCCTAAATACGAATATATGATTGGCATGACCCAGTCTGTCATGGACCACACTGGTGACACAGAGGCTCATACAAAGTTATCTAGACTATGAAGTATGAGCCAATGAGGCAATGTAGCAGGCACCTGAGCAGGGAGGACAATCATAAATTCCTCAGTTCATAATTGTTGCTATTTTAATCATGGTTGAATATGCATGATGTAGTCTAATATTCTTTATTGTTAAAACTGCAAGAAATTCTCAGCCAAGCTAGATTCTTTGCTGTATAATATCTTATACCTCCTACATTGGAGGCCAATGTGATGGATACAGATGACCCCTTAAGGACATAAAAGATTTTCAGCTGCATAGCTTTTTTTACCTTTTAATTCTTTTTGGGTGCAGTCAAGCCAATAAAGTCAAACATCACTAGCTGTGGACATTATTGGATATGCAGGAGGTCCATCAAGGTAGGTTCTGACAATGCTCTGTATGCCAGGGATAGCTCTCCCCTCACCACCCTGTAGGAGAACGAATACAGAGATAGGGCCTTGATGCGGTCTGCAGAGGACATGTTACTTACACCCTGTATTCTTTTAGTGAGGAACCTCTGTGGAAGTTCCAGTTGTTGAATATGCCTGGTTAAGTACATACCAAAGGGGATATTGTACTCAAAGATACATCTGATGAACACTGAATACAGTGGAACACTTACTTCATTGGACCTGGATGCCTTACTATTTTTTAATAAGTTGTACAACATAAAATGATTTCCTCACTACTGTAGACACATGATGGTCAAAGCTTATATTACTGTCTATGTGTATCCCCAAGTCCCCGACTAGTGAATCATCTCTTAGGGTTGTGTTGTCAATATGATAGTTATCAGGGTTGGATCACCTCCCAAAAGATGCTATTATGTAGTTCTTGCATTTAGTTTTAGTCCATGGTTCTAACTTCAGATATTTGTCAGTGTCAGCCCTTCCTGGAGAACATTTGTTCCTGTGGGAAATTCTATGACTGCTTCTAATTTTCAATCATCTGCAAATTTAGTCAGTCAGAGACCACTGACATCGGTCTTGACTTCGGAGAAGTAAATGCCAAAAAAGAGCTGTACCAGGACCAATCCCTGAGGGGCTCTGCTTGTGAATGGCCTTTTTGTACAGGTGGATTCCCCAAGTGTAATTTCTTGGGTACTATATTTGAGCAGGCTGCCTATTCAATGGGTGACATAAGGATTTATACCTAGCCCTTGTCTGTTTGTCAACACTGCCTGAGTAGGGTATTGTGTCAAATGCCTTGACCAGGTCAAGGTAGACAGTGTGAACTGTTTTGCCCTCATCCACTGCTTTGATGACCCTCTCAAAGAAGTCTACCACATTGAGTGGGCATGTCCTACCCCTGATGAAACCAAATTGGGTTGGGTCCACTGTCTGGAGGTTTCTTATGTCATTTTTAATCATTACCATGATAATGCTTTCCATGGCTTTGCATATGAAACTAGTGAGATGAGTACAGAGAGATGATTGTTGCTGTTCTCCATTCATGAGACATGAAGCCTCTTTGGTGGCTACAGTTAAACAGCAATCCCAGAGGGCCTGATAGGGCTTGTTTCATGCTATATAGAAGGCATCATGGGATACTGACTGGATCCATCAATGCAGTATTCTTGGCCTAGAGATTTCATTAAGGACCTGTTCCCTAGTGGTAGTAGGTGGAGTTATAGTTGATGGCATTTCTTGAGGGAAGATTAGGGGGGGCAGAGGGGTAAAGTTGGAGCTGAATTTCTCAGCCAGTAGGTTTGCTATATCTTATGGCTCAGTATAGGTATCTCCATTTACAATGAGCTCTGCACACAACTGAGTATTACCTTTGAGGTTGTGGGCATAGTTAAAGAATACCTTGTGGTTGTCCTTGGCCTGAGGTGAAATTTACTTCAAATCTGGCTTTGGTAGACTTTGTCCTGTAGGTTGTTTGTTTAATTTGTTGAGAGTACTTTTATCCTGCTGGGTGCTGCACCTCTTAATTTATGCCATTATTTTATTTCCTATGTTATACAGCCTATTGATATTGTGATTTCACAAGGGTGCTTGTTGTTTTAGTTAGTTCTGTACTTCTCTCTGGTGGGTACAGCTGCCTCTATTCAGCTATTAACATGCTTATGTAAGGATTTTGTGAACAGATCCATGTAGGTAGCAGTGGTTATGGGGGCTTTAAATTTTGCCAGGTTTTCAATTAATAGTAGGAAGTTATCCTTAGAGTAGTTCATGAAAATGCCAGGGTTTTGTGGTCTAACCTTACCAGAGAAGACATTACACTAGGGGGTTTGCAGCACTTTCCCATATTAGTGAGGACCAGATCCAGTAGGTTTGCACCCTGGTCAGTGTTTAGACAATCTGGCCCAGGAAATTTGTGTTTACAAAATCCGGGAATCTCTGTACCTGTACATATGTTGTCGTGTATGATGTGCAGTTAATAGTGATATAATTAAAGTCGCCCATGAATATGGCATTGCTTTAGATGGTGTGTGCTTCTTTTAAATTTAAGCATGTTATGGATTTCCTGGGTCATACAGTTTGCAAGGAAGTGGTAATGGATTTTACCTATAGTAATTTGAATATGGAGAAGCTCAAGTGTATTGTCCTGTTTGACTAGCCTTTAGGTATATTTATTTTTGATGTAAATCGAGCTATCGGCACCTTTAGTCTCTGTCTGTGTAACAGCTGATCTAAATGTGTGGAAGGCATTACATCTTTGCACTGCTGGTGTGCCCTCCATGGATTTAAGCCATGTCTCAGTGACCGCACACGTCAGCATTCACTAGGGTAAGGAGAACTGGCAGGGACTGGAATTTTTGTTTAGACTCTTAGCATTGAGCAGTAACACCTTTAGATTTCCTTGGTTTTGATTTGCTATATTGGAATTATTTTCAGTTATGATTTGTTTGAGAGAAGATGCTATGGGAGATGACAATGTTTTAGCGAATATTCAAAAGCCTAGAGAGGGGATGTGCAGACCATCCCCTGTTGACCATCTATTTCCATGCTGACAAATATTGCACCCTCATAGAATGATAGCAAAAATTAAGCCAATTATTAAAGTCAGTCATGTTTTGTTTGTACTATGGAATCATCCTTGGAGAAGGTAAAATGCTGGTCGCTGCTAGGCTCATGCCATCCTGGAACACATATTCGGAGAGCTCCATGATGTTTCTCTTCATATAGTCTAGGGAGGTACAGCTCAGGGCATTTACACCCACATGGCCTGATTTCTTATGCTATTACTTCCTGAATGTACAACAGTCAGGAGAGAGTCACCAAACCATACATGTGCAATATGAACATCAGAATATATCATACTACAACTGATGAAGTGCAATATTTTAAGTCAGGAGTGAGTCACCACTCCATATATGTACAATATGAACATGATAATATATCATACTACAACTAATGAACTGCAATATTCTAAGTCAGGAGTAAGTCACCACACCATACATGTACAATATGAACATCAGAATATATCATACTACAACTGAAGACGTGCAATATTCTATGTCAGGAGTGAGTCACCACACCATACATGTGCAATATGAACATCAGAATATATCATACTACAACTGATGAAGTGCAGAATTCTAAGTCAGGAGTGAGTCACCACACCATACATATACAATATGAAAATCAGAATATATCATACGACAACTGATGAAGTGCAATATTCTAAGTCAGGAGTGAGTCACCACTGCATACATGTACAATATAAACATCAGAATATATCATACTACAACTGATGAAGTGCAATATTCTAAGTCAGGAGTGAGTCACCACACCATACATGTACAATATGAACATCAGAATATATCATACTACAACTGATGAGGTGCAATAATAAGTCAGGAGTGAGTCCCCACACCATACATGTACAATATGAACATCATAATATATCACACTACAACTGATGAAGTTAATATTCTAAGTCAGGAGTGAGTCACCACTCCATACATGTACAATATGAACATCAGAATAAATCATACTGCAACTGATGAAGTGTAATATTCTAAGTCAGGAGTGAGTCACCACACCATACATGTACAATATGAACATCAGAATATATCATGCAACAACTGATGAAGTGCAATATTCTAAGTCAGGAGTGAGTCACCATACCATACATGTACAATATGAACATCGGAATATATCATACTACAACTGATGAAGTGCAATATTCTAAGTCAGGAGTGAGTCACCACTCCATACATGTACAATATGAACATCAGAATATATCATACTACAACTGATGACGTGCAATATTCTAAGTCAGAAGTGAGTCACCAAACCATACATGTGCAATATGAACATCAGAATAAATCATACTGCAACTGATGAAGTGTAATATTCTAAGTCAGGAGTGAGTCACCACACCATACATGTACAATAAGAACATCAGAATATATCATGTAACAACTGATGAAGTCCAATATTCTAAGTCAGGAGTGAGTCACCATACCATACATTTACAATATGAACATCGGAATATATCATGCTACACCTGATGACGTGCAATATTCTAAGTCAGGAGTGAGTCACCACACCATACATGTACAATTTAAACATCAGAATATATCATACTACAACTGATGACGTGCAATATTCGAAGTCAGGAGTAACTCACCCCACCATACATGTACATTATGAACATCAGAATAAGTCATACTACAACAGATGAATGCAATATTCTAAGTCAGGAGTGAGTCACCACACCAAACATGTACAATATGAACATCAGAATATATCATACTACACCTGATGACGTGCAATATTCTAAGTACTGAGGGAGTCACCACTCCGTACATGTATAATATGAACATCAGAATATATCATACTACAACTGATGAGGTGCAATAATAAGTCAGGAGTGAGTCCCCACACCATACATGTACAATATGAACATCATAATATATCACACTACAACTGATGAAGTGCAATATTCTACGTCAGGAGTGAGTCACCACACCATAACATGTACAATATGAACATCAGAATATATCATACTACAACTGATGACGTGCAATATTCTTAGTCAGGAGTGAGTCACCACACCATACATGTACAATATGAACATCAGAATATATCATACTACAACTGATGATGTGCAATATTCTAAGTCAGGAATGAGTCACCACACCATACATGTACAATATGAACATCAGAATATATCATACTACAACTGATGAAGTGCAATATTCTAAGTCAGGAGTGAGACACCACACCATACATGTACAATATGAACATCAGAATATATCATACTACAACTGATGAAGTGCAATATTCTAAGTCAGGAGTGAGTCACCACTCCATACATGTACAATATGAACATCAGAATATATCATACTACAACTGATGAAGTGCAATATTCTAAGTCAGGAGTGAGTCACCACTCCATACATGTACAATATGAACATCAGAATATATCATACTACAACTGATGAAGTGCAATATTCTAAGTCAGGAGTGAGTCACCACACCATACATGTACAATATGAACATCAGAATATATCATACTACAACTGATGAAGTGCAATATTCTAAGTCAGGAGTGAGTCACCACACCATACATGTACAATATGAACATCAGAATATATCATACTACAACTGATGAGGTGCAATATTCTAAGTCAGGAGTGAGTCACCACACCATACATGTACAATATGAACATCAGAATATATCATACTACAACTGATGAGGTGCAATATTCTAAGTCAGGAGTGAGTCACCACACCATACATGTACAATATGAACATCAGAATATATCATACTACAACTGATGAAGTGCAATATTCTAAGTCAGGAGTGAGTCACCACTCCATACATGTACAATATGAACATCAGAATATATCATACTACAACTGATGAAGTGCAATATTCTAAGTCAGGAGTGAGTCACCACACCATACATGTACAATATGAACATCAGAATATATCATACTACAACTGATGAAGTGCAATATTCTAAGTCAGGAGTGAGTCACCACTCCATACATGTACAATATGAACATCAGAATATATCATACTACAACTGATGAAGTGCAATATTCTAAGTCAGGAGTGAGTCACCACTCCATACATGTACAATATGAACATCAGAATATATCATACTACAACTGATGAAGTGCAATATTCTAAGTCAGGAGTGAGTCACCACACCATACATGTACAATATGAACATCAGAATATATCATACTACAACTGATGAAGTGCAATATTCTAAGTCAGGAGTGAGTCACCACTCCATACATGTACAATATGAACATCAGAATATATCATACTACAACTGATGAAGTGCAATATTCTAAGTCAGGAGTGAGTCACCACACCATACATGTACAATATGAACATCAGAATATATCATACTACAACTGATGAAGTGCAATATTCTAAGTCAGGAGTGAGTCACCACACCATACATGTACAATATGAACATCAGAATATATCATACTACAACTGATGAAGTGCAATATTCTAAGTCAGGAGTGAGTCACCACACCATACATGTACAATATGAACATCAGAATATATCATACTACAACTGATGAAGTGCAATATTCTAAGTCAGGAGTGAGTCACCACTCCATACATGTACAATATGAACATCAGAATATATCATACTACAACTGATGAAGTGCAATATTCTAAGTCAGGAGTGAGTCACCACTCCATACATGTACAATATGAACATCAGAATATATCATACTACAACTGATGAAGTGCAATATTCTAAGTCAGGAGTGAGTCACCACTCCATACATGTACAATATGAACATCAGAATATATCATACTACAACTGATGAAGTGCAATATTCTAAGTCAGGAGTGAGTCACCACACCATACATGTACAATATGAACATCAGAATATATCATACTACAACTGATGAAGTGCAATATTCTAAGTCAGGAGTGAGTCACCACTCCATACATGTACAATATGAACATCAGAATATATCATACTACAACTGATGAAGTGCAATATTCTAAGTCAGGAGTGAGTCACCACACCATACATGTACAATATGAACATCAGAATATATCATACTACAACTGATGAAGTGCAATATTCTAAGTCAGGAGTGAGTCACCACTCCATACATGTACAATATGAACATCAGAATATATCATACTACAACTGATGAAGTGCAATATTCTAAGTCAGGAGTGAGTCACCACTCCATACATGTACAATATGAACATCAGAATATATCATACTACAACTGATGAAGTGCAATATTCTAAGTCAGGAGTGAGTCACCACTCCATACATGTACAATATGAACATCAGAATATATCATACTACAACTGATGAAGTGCAATATTCTAAGTCAGGAGTGAGTCACCACACCATACATGTACAATATGAACATCAGAATATATCATACTACAACTGATGAAGTGCAATATTCTAAGTCAGGAGTGAGTCACCAAAAATACATGTACAATAAGAACATCAGAATATATCATACTACAACTGATGAAGTGCAATATTCTAAGTCAGGAGTGAGTCACCACACCATACATGTACAATATGAACATCAGAATATATCATACTACAACTGATGAAGTGCAATATTCTAAGTCAGGAGTGAGTCACCACTCCATACATGTACAATATGAACATCAGAATATATCATACTACAACTGATGAAGTGCAATATTCTAAGTCAGGAGTGAGTCACCACTCCATACATGTACAATATGAACATCAGAATATATCATACTACAACTGATGAAGTGCAATATTCTAAGTCAGGAGTGAGTCACCACACCATACATGTACAATATGAACATCAGAATATATCATACTACAACTGATGAAGTGCAATATTCTAAGTCAGGAGTGAGTCACCACTCCATACATGTACAATATGAACATCAGAATATATCATACTACAACTGATGAAGTGCAATATTCTAAGTCAGGAGTGAGTCACCACACCATACATGTACAATATGAACATCAGAATATATCATACTACAACTGATGAAGTGCAATATTCTAAGTCAGGAGTGAGTCACCACACCATACATGTACAATATGAACATCAGAATATATCATACTACAACTGATGAAGTGCAATATTCTAAGTCAGGAGTGAGTCACCACACCATACATGTACAATATGAACATCAGAATATATCATACTACAACTGATGAAGTGCAATATTCTAAGTCAGGAGTGAGTCACCACACCATACATGTACAATATGAACATCAGAATATATCATACTACAACTGATGAAGTGCAATATTCTAAGTCAGGAGTGAGTCACCACACCATACATGTACAATATGAACATCAGAATATATCATACTACAACTGATGAAGTGCAATATTCTAAGTCAGGAGTGAGTCACCACTCCATACATGTACAATATGAACATCAGAATATATCATACTACAACTGATGAAGTGCAATATTCTAAGTCAGGAGTGAGTCACCACACCATACATGTACAATATGAACATCAGAATATATCATACTACAACTGATGAAGTGCAATATTCTAAGTCAGGAGTGAGTCACCACTCCATGCATGTACAATATGAACATCAGAATATATCATACTACAACTGATGAAGTGCAATATTCTAAGTCAGGAGTGAGTCACCACTCCATACATGTACAATATGAACATCAGAATATATCATACTACAACTGATGAAGTGCAATATTCTAAGTCAGGAGTGAGTCATCACTCCATACATGTACAATATGAACATCAGAATATATCATACTACAACTGATGAAGTGCAATATTCTAAGTCAGGAGTGAGTCACCACACCATACATGTACAATATGAACATCAGAATATATCATACTACAACTGATGAAGTGCAATATTCTAAGTCAGGAGTGAGTCACCACACCATACATGTACAATATGAACATCAGAATATATCATACTACAACTGATGAAGTGCAATATTCTAAGTCAGGAGTGAGTCACCACACCATACATGTACAATATGAACATCAGAATATATCATACTACAACTGATGAAGTGCAATATTCTAAGTCAGGAGTGAGTCACCACACCATACATGTACAATATGAACATCAGAATATATCATACTACAACTGATGAAGTGCAATATTCTAAGTCAGGAGTGAGTCACCACACCATACATGTACAATATGAACATCAGAATATATCATACTACAACTGATGAAGTGCAATATTCTAAGTCAGGAGTGAGTCACCACTCCATACATGTACAATATGAACATCAGAATATATCATACTACAACTGATGAAGTGCAATATTCTAAGTCAGGAGTGAGTCACCACACCATACATGTACAATATGAACATCAGAATATATCATACTACAACTGATGAAGTGCAATATTCTAAGTCAGGAGTGAGTCACCACTCCATACATGTACAATATGAACATCAGAATATATCATACTACAACTGATGAAGTGCAATATTCTAAGTCAGGAGTGAGTCACCACACCATACATGTACAATATGAACATCAGAATATATCATACTACAACTGATGAAGTGCAATATTCTAAGTCAGGAGTGAGTCACCACACCATACATGTACAATATGAACATCAGAATATATCATACTACAACTGATGAAGTGCAATATTCTAAGTCAGGAGTGAGTCACCACACCATACATGTACAATATGAACATCAGAATATATCATACTACAACTGATGAAGTGCAATATTCTAAGTCAGGAGTGAGTCACCACACCATACATGTACAATATGAACATCAGAATATATCATACTACAACTGATGAAGTGCAATATTCTAAGTCAGGAGTGAGTCACCACACCATACATGTACAATATGAACATCAGAATATATCATACTACAACTGATGAAGTGCAATATTCTAAGTCAGGAGTGAGTCACCACTCCATACATGTACAATATGAACATCAGAATATATCATACTACAACTGATGAAGTGCAATATTCTAAGTCAGGAGTGAGTCACCACACCATACATGTACAATATGAACATCAGAATATATCATACTACAACTGATGAAGTGCAATATTCTAAGTCAGGAGTGAGTCACCACACCATACATGTACAATATGAACATCAGAATATATCATACTACAACTGATGAAGTGCAATATTCTAAGTCAGGAGTGAGTCACCACACCATACATGTACAATATGAACATCAGAATATATCATACTACAACTGATGAAGTGCAATATTCTAAGTCAGGAGTGAGTCACCACACCATACATGTACAATATGAACATCAGAATATATCATACTACAACTGATGAAGTGCAATATTCTAAGTCAGGAGTGAGTCACCACACCATACATGTACAATATGAACATCAGAATATATCATACTACAACTGATGAAGTGCAATATTCTAAGTCAGGAGTGAGTCACCACACCATACATGTACAATATGAACATCAGAATATATCATACTACAACTGATGAAGTGCAATATTCTAAGTCAGGAGTGAGTCACCACACCATACATGTACAATATGAACATCAGAATATATCATACTACAACTGATGAAGTGCAATATTCTAAGTCAGGAGTGAGTCACCACTCCATACATGTACAATATGAACATCAGAATATATCATACTACAACTGATGAAGTGCAATATTCTAAGTCAGGAGTGAGTCACCACACCATACATGTACAATATGAACATCAGAATATATCATACTACAACTGATGAAGTGCAATATTCTAAGTCAGGAGTGAGTCACCACACCATACATGTACAATATGAACATCAGAATATATCATACTACAACTGATGAAGTGCAATATTCTAAGTCAGGAGTGAGTCACCACTCCATACATGTACAATATGAACATCAGAATATATCATACTACAACTGATGAAGTGCAATATTCTAAGTCAGGAGTGAGTCACCACACCATACATGTACAATATGAACATCAGAATATATCATACTACAACTGATGAAGTGCAATATTCTAAGTCAGGAGTGAGTCACCACACCATACATGTACAATATGAACATCAGAATATATCATACTACAACTGATGAAGTGCAATATTCTAAGTCAGGAGTGAGTCACCACACCATACATGTACAATATGAACATCAGAATATATCATACTACAACTGATGAAGTGCAATATTCTAAGTCAGGAGTGAGTCACCACTCCATACATGTACAATATGAACATCAGAATATATCATACTACAACTGATGAAGTGCAATATTCTAAGTCAGGAGTGAGTCACCACACCATACATGTACAATATGAACATCAGAATATATCATACTACAACTGATGAAGTGCAATATTCTAAGTCAGGAGTGAGTCACCACACCATACATGTACAATATGAACATCAGAATATATCATACTACAACTGATGAAGTGCAATATTCTAAGTCAGGAGTGAGTCACCACACCATACATGTACAATATGAACATCAGAATATATCATACTACAACTGATGAAGTGCAATATTCTAAGTCAGGAGTGAGTCACCACACCATACATGTACAATATGAACATCAGAATATATCATACTACAACTGATGAAGTGCAATATTCTAAGTCAGGAGTGAGTCACCACACCATACATGTACAATATGAACATCAGAATATATCATACTACAACTGATGAAGTGCAATATTCTAAGTCAGGAGTGAGTCACCACACCATACATGTACAATATGAACATCAGAATATATCATACTACAACTGATGAAGTGCAATATTCTAAGTCAGGAGTGAGTCACCACTCCATACATGTACAATATGAACATCAGAATATATCATACTACAACTGATGAAGTGCAATATTCTAAGTCAGGAGTGAGTCACCACTCCATACATGTACAATATGAACATCAGAATATATCATACTACAACTGATGAAGTGCAATATTCTAAGTCAGGAGTGAGTCACCACACCATACATGTACAATATGAACATCAGAATATATCATACTACAACTGATGAAGTGCAATATTCTAAGTCAGGAGTGAGTCACCACACCATACATGTACAATATGAACATCAGAATATATCATACTACAACTGATGAAGTGCAATATTCTAAGTCAGGAGTGAGTCACCACACCATACATGTACAATATGAACATCAGAATATATCATACTACAACTGATGAAGTGCAATATTCTAAGTCAGGAGTGAGTCACCACACCATACATGTACAATATGAACATCAGAATATATCATACTACAACTGATGAAGTGCAATATTCTAAGTCAGGAGTGAGTCACCACACCATACATGTACAATATGAACATCAGAATATATCATACTACAACTGATGAAGTGCAATATTCTAAGTCAGGAGTGAGTCACCACACCATACATGTACAATATGAACATCAGAATATATCATACTACAACTGATGAAGTGCAATATTCTAAGTCAGGAGTGAGTCACCACACCATACATGTACAATATTTACATCAGAATATATCATACTACAACTGATGAAGTGCAATATTCTAAGTCAGGAGTGAGTCACCACTCCATACATGTACAATATGAACATCAGAATATATCATACTACAACTGATGAAGTGCAATATTCTAAGTCAGGAGTGAGTCACCACACCATACATGTACAATATGAACATCAGAATATATCATACTACAACTGATGAAGTGCAATATTCTAAGTCAGGAGTGAGTCACCACACCATACATGTACAATATGAACATCAGAATATATCATACTACAACTGATGAAGTGCAATATTCTAAGTCAGGAGTGAGTCACCACACCATACATGTACAATATGAACATCAGAATATATCATACTACAACTGATGAAGTGCAATATTCTAAGTCAGGAGTGAGTCACCACACCATACATGTACAATATGAACATCAGAATATATCATACTACAACTGATGAAGTGCAATATTCTAAGTCAGGAGTGAGTCACCACTCCATACATGTACAATATGAACATCAGAATATATCATACTACAACTGATGAAGTGCAATATTCTAAGTCAGGAGTGAGTCACCACACCATACATGTACAATATGAACATCAGAATATATCATACTACAACTGATGAAGTGCAATATTCTAAGTCAGGAGTGAGTCACCACACCATACATGTACAATATGAACATCAGAATATATCATACTACAACTGATGAAGTGCAATATTCTAAGTCAGGAGTGAGTCACCACACCATACATGTACAATATGAACATCAGAATATATCATACTACAACTGATGAAGTGCAATATTCTAAGTCAGGAGTGAGTCACCACTCCATACATGTACAATATGAACATCAGAATATATCATACTACAACTGATGAAGTGCAATATTCTAAGTCAGGAGTGAGTCACCACACCATACATGTACAATATGAACATCAGAATATATCATACTACAACTGATGAAGTGCAATATTCTAAGTCAGGAGTGAGTCACCACACCATACATGTACAATATGAACATCAGAATATATCATACTACAACTGATGAAGTGCAATATTCTAAGTCAGGAGTGAGTCACCACACCATACATGTACAATATGAACATCAGAATATATCATACTACAACTGATGAAGTGCAATATTCTAAGTCAGGAGTGAGTCACCACACCATACATGTACAATATGAACATCAGAATATATCATACTACAACTGATGAAGTGCAATATTCTAAGTCAGGAGTGAGTCACCACACCATACATGTACAATATGAACATCAGAATATATCATACTACAACTGATGAAGTGCAATATTCTAAGTCAGGAGTGAGTCACCACACCATACATGTACAATATGAACATCAGAATATATCATACTACAACTGATGAAGTGCAATATTCTAAGTCAGGAGTGAGTCACCACACCATACATGTACAATATGAACATCAGAATATATCATACTACAACTGATGAAGTGCAATATTCTAAGTCAGGAGTGAGTCACCACACCATACATGTACAATATGAACATCAGAATATATCATACTACAACTGATGAAGTGCAATATTCTAAGTCAGGAGTGAGTCACCACACCATACATGTACAATATGAACATCAGAATATATCATACTACAACTGATGAAGTGCAATATTCTAAGTCAGGAGTGAGTCACCACACCATACATGTACAATATGAACATCAGAATATATCATACTACAACTGATGAAGTGCAATATTCTAAGTCAGGAGTGAGTCACCACACCATACATGTACAATATGAACATCAGAATATATCATACTACAACTGATGAAGTGCAATATTCTAAGTCAGGAGTGAGTCACCACACCATACATGTACAATATGAACATCAGAATATATCATACTACAACTGATGAAGTGCAATATTCTAAGTCAGGAGTGAGTCACCACACCATACATGTACAATATGAACATCAGAATATATCATACTACAACTGATGAAGTGCAATATTCTAAGTCAGGACTGAGTCACCACACCATACATGTACAATATGAACATCAGAATATATCATACTACAACTGATGAAGTGCAATATTCTAAGTCAGGAGTGAGTCACCACACCATACATGTACAATATGAACATCAGAATATATCATACTACAACTGATGAAGTGCAATATTCTAAGTCAGGAGTGAGTCACCACTCCATACATGTACAATATGAACATCAGAATATATCATACTACAACTGATGAAGTGCAATATTCTAAGTCAGGAGTGAGTCACCACACCATACATGTACAATATGAACATCAGAATATATCATACTACAACTGATGAAGTGCAATATTCTAAGTCAGGAGTGAGTCACCACACCATACATGTACAATATGAACATCAGAATATATCATACTACAACTGATGAAGTGCAATATTCTAAGTCAGGAGTGAGTCACCACTCCATACATGTACAATATGAACATCAGAATATATCATACTACAACTGATGAAGTGCAATATTCTAAGTCAGGAGTGAGTCACCACACCATACATGTACAATATGAACATCAGAATATATCATACTACAACTGATGAAGTGCAATATTCTAAGTCAGGAGTGAGTCACCACTCCATACATGTACAATATGAACATCAGAATATATCATACTACAACTGATGAAGTGCAATATTCTAAGTCAGGAGTGAGTCACCACACCATACATGTACAATATGAACATCAGAATATATCATACTACAACTGATGAAGTGCAATATTCTAAGTCAGGAGTGAGTCACCACTCCATACATGTACAATATGAACATCAGAATATATCATACTACAACTGATGAAGTGCAATATTCTAAGTCAGGAGTGAGTCACCACACCATACATGTACAATATGAACATCAGAATATATCATACTACAACTGATGAAGTGCAATATTCTAAGTCAGGAGTGAGTCACCACACCATACATGTACAATATGAACATCAGAATATATCATACTACAACTGATGAAGTGCAATATTCTAAGTCAGGAGTGAGTCACCACACCATACATGTACAATATGAACATCAGAATATATCATACTACAACTGATGAAGTGCAATATTCTAAGTCAGGAGTGAGTCACCACTCCATACATGTACAATATGAACATCAGAATATATCATACTACAACTGATGAGGTGCAATATTCTAAGTCAGGAGTGAGTCAACACACCATACATGTACAATAAGAACATCAGAATATATCATACTACAACTGATGAAGTACAATGCTTTAAGTCAGGAGTGAGTCAACACTCCATACATGTACAATACGAACATCAGAATATATCAAACTACAACTGATGAAGTGCAATATTCTAAGTCAGGAGTGAGTCACCACACCATACATGTACAATATGAACATCAGAATATATCATACTACAACTGATGAAGTGCAATATTCTAAGTCAGGAGTGAGTCACCAGTCCATACATGTACAATATGAACATCAGAATATATCATACTACAACTGATGAGGTGCAATATTCTAAGTCAGGAGTTAGTCACCACACCATACATGTACAATATGAACATCAGAATATATCATACTACAACTGATGAAGTGCAATATTCTAAGTCAGGAGTGAGTTACCACACCATACATGTACAATATGAACATCAGATTATATCTTACTACAACTGTTGAAGTGCAATATCTAAGCAATCACAATGTGAAGTCATAGTCTTGCAATACCTACTAGTATAATATTTCCTAATGTCTTTCTGTCCAATTGTGATTTACTGTGTTGTTAAATTTTTATTATTACTCTATGTGCATTTGTCTTACTGTTATTCAAACTATGTGTCCATTGTTATGTCTTGCATGGGGATGAAAGCAACATAATTTCATTCAACTTGCACTGCTGGGTATATCTGATTGACAATAAAGTTTACTTTGACTTTGACTGAGTCATACTGGTAATTGTGATCCAATGACTGAGTGTGTGTATAATGTAGCAGATCCTAGATTTGACAATTTATGCTAGTCTTAGCAAATAAAATGATTAGTTTACTATGCTAATTAATTTCATAACAACATCTTGGCTTCATTTAAAACAGAGCTGGTAGCCCCAGCCAGGTGAACATCTCGTTGAACATACTGAAGTTATGCTCACTACAGCATTTAAATACAGGGAAGATATTAAGTGACTTCATAAAGGCATTTGATTCAATAGAATGGACATTTTTTTGAATATACTGGAGACTATGACATTTCCACAAAAAATCATTGCACAAACACAGCTGTTATATAGCATTCGTATTGCAGTAGTTAATACAAACAGATACCTGTCCTGTTCATTTTAACTAGGTACATGAGGCAAAAGTATCCCTCTCCCCTCTGATTTTCATGTTAGCCACTGAATTTTTTATAGAGTATTTAAATGCTGAAACCCCATATTTGGATATACTAACACAGTACGGTAACCCATTAATCTCTACGTGATTTCTAGATACTCGTGTCTTATGGATAATCAATCTGCAACATAATACTGATGTAATACTAACTATCATGAAGGAGTTAGAAAGTGTCTCTGGACTAGTTATAAATTAAGGGAAAACACAAAAATATGTTTTCGAGATGGGGGGATTAGCCTTACACTGCAAGTATCCAGGAATCAATTATACCTGTCCTTACAACAGTTTTAAAAATCAGTGCATGGCCTGTTTATGAGAACCTAAGAGACAAGATACACTGGTGAAAAACTAAAAAAATGTTTCCTTTCTTAACAAGGGTACAACTTATAAAGATGTTTATGCTGTAAAAAATACTCTTCCGTAAAGACATCTGTTACATTTTCTTAAATCTATGTGTTTAAATGAATTAACAAAAATAACATCAGGCTTTATATGGGATGGAACTCATCTGCAAGTTCAGAGAAGAAAAGTCTTCCTCCCTAGAAAAGTGTAGGAGGAGGGGCACCAGATCTTCATGAGGTAGCAGTGAATTATCAATATATTACTGCCAGATCATATCCCAGACTGGTCTGATTTGAAAATGTTCTCCTAAAGGAAGTGTGGAAAATAAATGACTAAGTCCCAATACACAAAAGTATGGAACCCCAGGGGGGATGGGGAAAGTGGGTAGAAACAAGACTATGGAATTGGAAGGAAGATGAGTTGTTTGGATCATACTGAAGATGGACGCAGTGGAGGAGATTACCAAATCCCAGATCAGCAGGTGGCCCATTTTTGTCATTCCAGGGCAATGGGAGAAGGTGCTTCTGTATGGGTGTGTGGGATATTAGCAAAAATGTTATACTCCAGGGCAATGGGAGAAAGGTGCTTCTGCACGGGTGTGTGGGATATTAGCAAAAATGTTATATTCCAGGGCAATGGGAGGGAGAAGGTGCTTCTGCATGGGTGTGTGGGATATTAGCAAAAATGTTATACTCCAGGGCAATGGGAGAAAGGTGCTTCTGCACGGGTGTGTGGGACAGTAGCAAAAATGTTATACTCCAGGGCAATGGGAGAAAGGTGCTTCTGCACGGGTGTGTGGGATATTAGCAAAGATGTTATACTCCAGGGCAATGGGAGAATGGTGCTTCTGTACGGGTGTGTGACAGATTAGCAAAAATGTTATACTTGATTGCAACAAGCTAAAAACCAGAAGCATCTAGAGTGGGAATTTAATGGTGACAATATTTACAGGTTAACAACATCTTGTAAAGAGTCTGTAATAATTCAGTGAGATACAGTCTTAAGAACGAATCTATATCTTGGAAGAAATATAATGGAGGACTGAGAATAAGTTATTTTTATAAGGACCAAGGTAATACGGAGAATAATTGTATGGATGAAGTATATTGAAATGGAACAATATTGTGGACATTACAAATGTTGGAACAAGATGTTAGTCTTCCATTATAATTCATGTATCACACCTGTGCTTCTGATTACTAGGTTTAAACTCATTCATACTTGGCAGCTCACTCAGGTAAGACTTTTCAAAAGAGGGTGGGCTCCATCATCTGCTTATTGGTGCTGCTATGTGATAGATGCAGATTAGAAGCATGCCATTCAGGATTGACTGGCTTCCTAACTTTAAATCAAAGCATAGTACTTGACACTGCTTGTTCATGAACACAGAATATCGGACATCCATATCGGTGAGCCCGTACAATAGTGGAAAACACTAAATCAAGAAAGCAGTGTTAAATATATACAGCTGCAGCATGCAGCACTAAGAGCGAAGAAGAAATTGCAGGGAAGTTCTGGGGTAACATGTTAGCATTTGGGTTTTAAGCACTGCATGCAGCAAGTAATATCGCAGGTTCAAGTCTAGGTATAGGAAATGTGTTATTTACTTATAGTGTGGTCCATTCCACTTTGAAATTATTATCATACATTAATTATGTTTTATTGACTTAGTACACAGTAGCACACAGGTGTAAGGTTATTTTTTTATTTTAATAATTATTTATTTATTTATTACACATTACTGCAAGAGTAAGGTTCTGACCAAGGCCAGTTGAGCACATATCCTAATGTTATTACAGTTTTGCAAGTTACTGCTTTTCGGTATTGTTCAGAGTCATCAATATGGACATTCCATATTCTATGTCTGATAACCAGACAACCAAAGTACTATGCCTATATGTAAAGTTAGAGAAGTAATTGCTGTCTTACTAGAAAAATGTAAGATATGCTTACTGAGGTTGTTCAATAGGTGATCAGAAATCTATTAGCAGACAGGGATGAAATATATTTTTGGGTGCTGGGAATAACTCCCGATTAGAATAGGATAGATAGTGATGCATTAGTAAGGTTATCTGTTTGTCCTTCATTAGTTATTTAAAGTGTGGAAAAAACAGCCATAATATGCCATGTCTAATTAATCAGACGGTCACAACAAATATGAAAAAATGGGCGTTGGATGATATTTCTAAACGCTGTGCACTACCCTAACTTTTATTACTCTAACTAAAAAAATGGCTAGTATCTATAAAATTCTCCTGGCAGATAGTGGGTACGAAGAAAGGTTGCAATGATGACAGAATGAGGAACTTTTTCCTGAACAACAAAAATTTGCAAATCAGTTCTGTGATTGTGTATGTAAAGTGATCTTGTGTAAGTGAACATAGAATAATTAAATATTTGGTCGATATGACATATTAGAAAGACTTACTTATGAGGGTCAAGTTATATAGGTTATAGAATGCTGTCCATAGTAAAATAATGAGGAATGTGGGATAGAAAAGTGAACTCCTGAATGGCTAATGCAGTTTAAATGGTCATGTATAAGATGGACTGTCTAACAATACAGCCAATGCTGTTTGTAGAAACTCTGCTTGAATATAAATAAAGACTGTTATTTTTTAAGTATAACGATAAATATTTATTTATTTGTTAACTAGGGTAGAGCATCGATCTACCTGGACTCTTTTCAGACTTATCTGGTGAGCATTGTCTGATTCAATAAATCATTCAGAAGGCAATTAGAGAGAGAACTGAACCCTGGGCTGCAGTGAACAGCTGTTTGACAGCTCATAGGCTTAATCCTCTATACTAATTGCCAGACTAAACAGGCTCCCATGATTGCTGACAGTCAGTGAGAAAGCACATGCCAAATCATTGTACAACTGATTCAAGTAAGTAAATAAACAGTAACAGGCCTTTACTGCTAGCAAGTGAAATAAGGAAATATGGAGGGACAGGTGGAAGAAACAGAAATGGAAGATGCGTCTGCAGTCTTGCCTGAACGGTAACCTCCATGATGTTCTGATTCTTTTTAATTCTGTATATTTAGGACAATGTGCTCCTTTTATCAGTATTTTTAATATACTGTTTGTATTGTTGTACAGAAGTGGGGGAAGCACTTTTTTTTGCTAAACAAAGCTAGTCCTGGCAGCTAGGAAGAAGATCTCCATTGAAAAAAAAAGCACATTTAATGGACTCATTCCACTAAAATAGAAGAGGCTACATTATATAGCGAATTGTTTTCATTTTGGGGTTAGAGAACAGAGCAGTTTATTGATGTGAAGCCCATGAAAGAGTTAGAACGGTGCTGTCTCCCTAGTAACGTCAGTCTTCCTTTTACTGCAGAGGGTCAGCTAAGCTTGTTTGGACTTGTATGGCATTCAGAGATCTGTAAAGTAAGCATATATGACAAGTTTGTTATGGTTCCTCAATGGTCAGCCTTGAATGGTCTACAGAAAAGGAAAGGAACAGTGCCAGAGACGTTTGGCAGAAAGCCATAAGGGAGGTTTGATGCTATTCAAAAGCATTTCTATAGCCATTACTTACACAAATTGTCAGTTTGACCTCAGACCTAGAAATAAAAATACAGCCTATGGGGTACAGTTAATAGCTTTTGTGGCGGTATGCTTTGAAGAGATATGATCTGAGGCAAAGCTTTGTCAGCTCTTCCTAATGTTGTTATTTTGTGCATTAATTAGGAAAGCATGTTGTGCTGTTTGCATGTGAGTTTGCTGTATACTTCAGTTTCTGCCTTACTGAAGTGACAGGATATGCTGTGAATTTTGTTAAGGTTTTCTTTCTTCTTGGTGGAAGCGATGCTTCCTAGTTGATAATTTCTTAGATTGTCAGTACTACAAAAAGAATTAAACGTTTTACAGGTTCTGAAAATGTATTCTAAGTGTTAATTCAGCTGAAATTATTTACAGTTATAATACTATTGACAGGACAGAATAGACTAATGTAAAGAGTTTTGAAATATTATAGTGGTCAGATGTGGCACTCATGTACGTTCTCTGATAGTTATTTTAACACTAAATCAAGGGATACTATCTCTATGTGTAGACAGTGTCTTGACTTTGTAGTGGAGCATTTCAGGAATGAGTCAGCCCTTCTCAGACAGTATAAGGTTTTTGGTATATTCTTTCAGAATGAAGTAGTTTCAGTTCCATGGAAAAGTGTTATAACTACATTGTTTTGTTTGCTCACGTATCATAAGGGCATAAGTAAAAGACAGGAAATGTAAATTCGATGGTTGTATTATAACTCCATTTCTTTGCTTGCTCACGTATCATAAGGGTGTAAGTAAACGAGCAGGAAATGTAAATTCGATGGTTCTACACTCTGTTTTCCTCCCACTTCATGAAAAGAAGAAATAATGATTGTGATGCCCCTACACTGGCCCAGTAATCAAGGAGCCTCAATCCTCACCACTGGCAACAGTGGCGAATGTACACATTGGGAGGATAACTAGTACATAGACAGTAAAACACAATTTCCTTTAAGACCACACAGAGAGCACAGTCAGTCTGGGGCTGGTTTCTCCCTCTTTCTCCAGATCCCCAGTAAGACTCCCCACTGGCACAGCTGTAGACTTGAGTCCTTAGCCAGGATTCCAAGCCAAGTCCTCCCAACACTTTCTCTGTCCAACCATTGCTTCATGTCCTTGCCCAAGTAGCTGATGCACACACTCATGGAGATTTGTTTTACACACACACACTCACACACACACACACACACACACACACACACACACACACACACACACACACACACACACACACACACACACACACCTGGGAAAGGCTGGCACATATGTATTAGCTATGTCCCCTTCTGCTCAGATTATAAGGGAGTTGTCACTGCCACTAGAACCCATTATCAGCTACTTTAAAGCCCTTAACAGAGGGTATCCAATCCTACTGTGTAATGTTACTATTAATCCAAATGGTAGTTTGACCAAGAGCAAGACTATTAGGAGTGGCCTACACAGTTTCATCAAATAAATATGCAAGTACCCAAAGAGCTTAAATATGTCTCACAAATATCAGCCACAAGGATAGGTATATATATATATTTAATAATAAATAAGAAAAGAACAAGACAATACTCACTAAATCATCACAGTAACTTCAGAGTTCAAAATCACAGGAAATATTTATAAAACATTGCAGGCCAGTCTCAAATAAATTCAGAAACATCTAAACTAATGTTTACTATATTCCTTACTAAATCTAAAAGAAATTACTGTGCCCTAGCTAACTTACTTAAAGCAAAGCAAGACAGATGTGGTGAGTGGATGGTTCCACCTGATGTTGCCAGGTCAAAGACAAAATACAAAATACCCAGTCATTCTCTCAGAGAGTTCTTAAATTAATATTAAATATTACTGCTGGGATACTTACAGCATGACATCACTTTTTTTCACCTGACTTCAGTTCCCAGGCTCAACAGCCTTTGCTAGAAATTGCTAGCATTCAACATCTCCCTGTGAAAATACGTAGCCTCCAGAAGTTTGCTAGACAGGGGACCAGGGAAGTAAATAGTGTGGGAAGAAATAGCCAGGGAATTGTTATGTCTAGGCTTGTATAGGCCCTAGGGCAGATAACCTAGTACCAACCTATGAACCTATGAACAGCTGCTGGAAGACATAAAACAATAAAACACAGAAGGCACCCTAGTTTTAGACATCCTGTCTCTTTGCTGCATTGAAACTAACTTTTATGGCACAGTTATAAAACAATTTAATTTCAACTATTTTACTGAAGTTTGCAAGTTAACCTTTTATATGCCAGTTCCCAGTGTTAATATATACATTTACACAATTACAATAGTTTATATACATTTGTGTTCTTTTCCAGTAGGGTACACTGTGGATACATTTTTAAGGTCAGTACTGTACATACCCTTTTCACACACACTTCTTTCCCAACGGTTTGATATACACATAACATACAGTTCTAATACATTTGTATCACCATCATATGAATCGTGTTGACACTCACAACTAACATATAATTATTTGCAAAATTCCAGATAGCTGGGCTGGCAGTGTCTCCTTTTGTCACACTTCTATATAAATCATATTAATATTCACAAATGCCATGTAATTATTTACAAAATTCCAGCAAACTGGGCTGACAATATTTCTTTTTGTGACAATGATGGATGAATTAATTTACCCTAGGTGTGCATACCATGTATGAGTGATATGGAAGAAAAGCCTAGCGATTCACTTCTATTCCTTACTTACCCAGTAAACTTTTTGGGTGGCAGAGGTTCACTAGGTCGCTATAGGTGATGAATGCAGTTTTTGAATGTGCATGGATCGAATTTGGGTGATAGCTGAAGGGTTTAAATAAAGACATCTTCCTGAAGATTTTAGGGCTCTGTGCCATGTGTATGTCTTTTAATCCTCTCCATCTGGCTGCCATTTTATGTGTAATCGTTGAGGCATAGGTGACATCAGTGTACTGTAGAACATCCATTTTGGATATGCTAAACTGTTCAGTTGAGGTTAGGTTTATTGACAGCTCCACTTAAAGAAATCCCAATCCCTCAGAGCCACATGCTCCAGGCATCTAAACCTTGCCATCACAATAAACAAAACATGCTGGAGGGATAGGTTCCTGACCCAGAGACTCCCATACTCTGGAATAGACTGCCTATACACTCTTCAAAAGGAACCTTGATGACTGGATGGGAGATAGGAAATTCACCCTGGGGATCACATCAGTTGCCCTGCTAGACAGGGGTCCAGGGAAGTAAATATTGTGGGAAGAAATATACAGGGAATTGTTATGGCTAGGCTTGTATAGGCCCTAGGGCCAACAGCCTAGTACCAACCTATGAACCTATCGTGCTAGCGTTAACAGCAGTGTGATCACTCCATTTACTACCAATAAAGTCATAGCTTCATTAATCTTGTCATGGTTAGCAGTAGTCTGAAGGAGCACCACCTATACGGATATTTAGGGATGTTCTGATACACCTTATAAAAGCAAACTAAAACAAAAATATATTCACTCTTCTTTACCTAAATGAATAATTTGTTCAATCAATTTCTAAATCATGTGATTTACATGTATGTTATAGTATTTTGCATGAATGAATTGTGACAGGATTTACTATGACAGGGATTTTTCCAAAGCTTGCTGAATTCAGGTTAGAGGAATTGCTTGTCTCCATTCGAGCAATTAAATTTGAGCCATTGTGTTATTAAGTATGGATATTATTTTGGCTGGCAGTTCCTAATCTTGAGTAACTTTGGCAGATGTAAGGTCTGTTTCATCTCAATTTATTAAAATGACCAGAAGTATTGTCAGCCCGGGGTTATTTTCCCAAAGCCTTATAATGAGACTGCCTTTTGCTTTACATTGTACACATCATTCTGTGATCCTGCAAGACTCCAGGCCAAACTAGTCCCTCCCTGTTTCGACTACCAGCATACTTTGCCAATGTTTTGAGAGAAAGAATTAGTAAAATCTGTTTCTTAGACAAAGATCGAATATATTTTTGCATAGGCTATATCATCTAGTCACCTCTGTTCCAAACAATGTACTCGGTGTGTTTAATGTCGTGCCTATGAAGTGCAACTTGTAAATATTGTTGTTTATCACTTGTTATCACTGTCCAGATGTTTGCAGCATGTATGTGTAGGTTTACACTGTATCAGCTGAAGCTGAATGTTTACTTAGTTAATATGTTATTTGTTTGTATTAGGCTTTGTAATAACTTTATTGAACTGTAAATTTTCTCCTCAGGCCTTCACTGAAAGTGAGATATTATCTCAGTTGGATAAATAAATAAAATTCTGCTCTGTATAGTAATCCTGCATGCTTCCTGACTGGTAATTACTTCATGCGGTGGTTATACTCTCATTGTTATTACCCTTTATCAAAATATGTCACATGATTATCCAAAGTTCGGATGCAACCCAAAACCAAGTGATATCACTTTCTTAGAACATTTTAGTAAGTACAACACCATAAGATTTGCATGTATAGATACATAAACACTACCAGTGTTTTAGGTCTACTAAACCTACTTTTATGCGTACTTTTTAAAAAGCAAAGCATCCAGTAACCTTCAAAAGTCACCGGCTTTAGCTGTTATCAGTACTGGTGTTGTCCCATTGTGTCCCCACAAGGCATATTTATAAGTTGTCTTTGTGGTGCCAGTCCTGTAGCTTCCTGGCAATTAACTTACATTTTTCATAATATTTTGATAAGAAAACTGACATTTGTTCTTGTGCATTGTTAACGTAGAAAACATGGATCTCTCACACAATGTTACCTTATTGGGTATTTGCATGTTTGCATCATAGCATTTTTGTCGTCCCTTTATTCCCACAACTTCTTCTTCATCTTCTTTTGGCTTTTCCTGGTTAGGGGTCGCCACATTGGATTACCTGTCCACTCATGACTGACAGTGGAGTTTTGCGGTGTCGAGTTGCCAGTCCGGTGCCCAACCTTCCACAGAAGGCACACACACACACACTCATGCCTAAGGCCAATTTAGAGTGTCTAATCCACCTACAGCATGTCTTTGGGATATGGGAGGAAACAGGAGCACCCGGAGGAAACCCAGGTGACCACAGGGTGAACATGCAGACTCCGCACAGAAGGCACCCCAGCCGTGGATCGAACCAAAGAATCTCTTGCTGTGAGGTGGCAATACTAACTGCTGCACCACTGCGGCCACCATCCTTTATTCCCACAACTATTATATATATATATATATGTGTGTGTGTGTGTGTGTGTGTATATATATATATATATATATATATATATATGTGTGTGTGTGTGTGTGTGTGTGTGTGTGTATATATATATATATATATATATATATGTGTGTGTGTGTGTGTGTGTGTGTGTGTGTGTGTATATATATATATATATATATGTGTGTGTGTGTGTGTGTGTGTGTGTATATATATATATATATATATATATATGTGTGTGTGTGTGTGTGTGTGTATATATATATATATATATATGTGTGTGTGTGTGTGTGTGTGTGTGTGTGTGTGTATATATATATATATATATATGTGTGTGTGTGTGTGTGTGTGTGTATATATATATATATATATATATATATATATATATATATGTGTATATATATATATATATATATATATATATATATATATATATATATATATATATATATATGCAGTATGAACCCTCTTCATATCTTCATAGTGTTCCTAATGTTGCTCCATCCTATTTTTATTATTCTGTATCTTTATCACAAACATTGCAAGTAATAACACTCATAAGGCACTTATGTCAATGGGCTCATAGTGGTATGGTATCGCCTGAAGTTATGATAGTCCCGTTAAAGGACATCCATGCCACAAAACTAAGAAAAAAAGTGTTTTCTCATGTCTTGATCTTTTCTGCAACATGTGAGCATTTTTGGTATTTTCTCAGCAGTGATATTATATTATTGCACCACTTATAAACAGTTGATGTTCTATTCTTATTTGCTGTACCCCCAAATTACTTGATAGATTTTGCCACCTTGATGTGTTTTACTTTACAGTGAATGTTTTTCTGTCTTCTGAATGTAATTTTCTGGGTAGAGGGAGAGTACATTGTAGTGAGACAAACATTTGCCATGGTTTCCTCTCTCCACTTACCGATAATGACCATTTTCAGCTGTAATCCATACAAATACAGGTTGGTTTATAATCTGGGCAATGAATTGTGCATTACTAATAGTTCAGCAGTAGAGGACAAATTGGTTTATGACAATATAAATCAAAGATAGCACAAACAAAGCAGAACTATGAAAGAATAGTAGGAAAGTACATACTGTCTTCCAGCAAAGCAAGAACAGTCAGCTTTCTTGAACAAATACATCTCCTTTTGTCTTGAAAATTGTGTTAGACTAATATATGTTCAGATACCAAGAACAGGAATGTTGATTTTTTTTCCATTTTTCCAGGAAAAATCCTAGTAAATTCCAAATTTAGACTGAACTAGGCATTGGGAAAATGCCTTATTTTCACAAATTCTGGCATTTTGGCCCTAACATTCACTTACTGCAACCCTCATTCCTTCTTATTACTACGTACAATACTGCTAGGTTATTGTGTTGACCGTTCTTTACCTAGAAGCTATTTCAATTTTGCAAAATTACAGATGCAGTAGAAAATTATAATGAAGTTGTAGCAAAAACAGCATGAAAATTACGTTTAAAAAAATCACATGTACAATTTCTGGATTTTATGTCACAAAATGGAAATTCTTTCCTTTTTTTGACAACTGTAAATCAGTATCCCTGGTTTAAGATTTAATATATTTTCAGGCATTGGCATTGAAAATGTTCCAGATTGAAAGGTTGTGAAAGATAATGTCCCTTACTGGATTGTTATTTGGATTGAGAAATGTTGTTAGTCTTTTGTGTCAAGGATAAAGATAGTACCAGCAGGTAATGAAAAGTCAGTCTGAATGCATTAGCAAAGCTAAGCCACAAACCATGAAAAAACAGTTTACAATTTACTGAATAAGCATGCTAAGTTAATGTAGATACACTGGAAGATGGCTTTAGAGGTCATGCAGCAACGGTTGCAGGAGAATGACAGATGAATGAAATGTCATATTTCAGTAAAACAATGTGTACGAATTGTGTGACTTGTAAGCAGTGCTGCTCTGGTTAGTTCCAATAAACATTCAAGGTGTGCAATAAAGATGCCTATAGAAAGCATTCTGAAATCTGGAAGTGAGAGAGAGCGAGAGAGCAAGCGAGAGAGGGGGGGATTTAAGATATTGTAAGTACTCTTGATTTTCAACTTAAATGTGTCGATGTAAGTCAAAGGTGAAATTAGGGCCAGTTCATGTTCTAAGATGTTTGAAGGATTTAACCATTTTGGCACAATCAGAGTGATGAACTTGGAAAGTCCAGAAGAACAAACATAGGCAGACATGAATAGATGTGCCTGACAGAGCAGACTTTACCCACCTCCCATTGAGTTGTTCATACAGATACATTTTAGTTAACTTGGACAGGTGGGCAGCATTGCCAGCTGTGTACAGCCAAATCAGCAACACAAAAGAAAGAAACAAAAACAGTTGCAGATGAATATAACAGGCGAAGAGAGAGTAAATGAATAAACATGTCCTATGGGGACCAACGACTAGATCAGTTTACATATCTGTGCTGTTCTGTGTACTCTTTTCATTTATGACCCTTTCCACAAGGGCATGGGTAAATACAATCACAAATGGAGTTACAGGACTCACTCTTGTGGACTTTCCTTAGTGATGCTCTATGATGATAAATGAAAGAGTTTAATGGAGACCCGGAATATTCTATCAGTCAGATAGCATTCAATCTAAGTATGTACCCTGGCTTTATGGATGTTGTTGGGGAAATCTGATAGTAGCGTTATATGTTGAAGATAATCAGAAAGCCTTGTAAGATCTAAAACAGGTCCTCTGTAAGCTGAGCCTTATCTGCTTTACTTCATTTTCATTGGTCTGCATTCAACGTGCAGCACTTGTATTGTAACCAGGATGAGAGCCATCCTGTTCTTCGCTCTGTAGGCTATTAACTGCTGAACTATTCTGCAGCTGAAACAATACCATTTTTAGTGTTTTTAAGACAGGTTTCTCTTTAGACACTGGTACATGACTGGGAAATAAGATAAGTTGGAATACTCAGAAGCTAGACAACTTTATGAAGTAAGACTTTTTGAAAATCCAAGAGACGAATGTAGTCTAATGTCTGATCTGTAGTTAATGGCTTTAACAATGGATAAAGAAGTTATGTACCTACCATAATGTTCCATGTTAGTTGTCTTCATCTCGCCTTCTTTCTTGCTTGTTGGGATCAGAGCCGACCCTTGGCTCTGACTCGGCCATCTTCTATAGCTCGAGAACTGTTTACTGGCTCGAGGCTACCCCTTATCCCATGATGCCTAGCGCTAGCTACCCAGATCTCATTTGTAATAGCTAACCCCAGACATAGCAAGAATAACCTGACCAAACTAACAGGTTAGGTATACCTGTTATACTCTCCAAGTCAGTAGAGGAAACAAACCAGAAAATACTCAGCCAGTGAAGCCTAAACTCCTCTCAGTCCAATAGGACAGGGGAGATGGAGGGGGGGACGCAAGAAAGAAGGCGAGATGAAGACAACTAACATGGAACGTTATGGTAGGTACATAACTTCTTTATGTTAAGTTGTCTATCTCGCCTTCATTTCTTGCTTGTTGGGACAGCATCCCTAGCACCTACGATCCTGGGTGGCTTATTGGAACAGACTCTTTAGAACAGTGGAACCAAAGTTAGCTCTATTCCTGGAGACCATGTCTAACTTGTAATGAGAAATAAAGGTATGGGGATTTGCCCAAGTGGCAGCGGCACAAATAGAGTCCATGGGCAACCTAGACTGGAAGGCTACAGAAGTGGCCAAAACCCTAGTAGAATGACCTATCGGTTTTGTAGACAATTCTTTGTTTCTTAGTTGATAGATGAAGGTAATAATGTGAGACAACCACCTGGACAGGGTCACTTTGGAAACTGGAAGACCCTGTTTGCCCCTAGCATAGGAAAGGAAAAGTTGGTCCGACTTTATTATATCCTTCGTTCTATGCAGGTAAAAACGCAGTTGTCTATGAACATCCAAAAGGTGTAACTTGTATTCTGCCTTGTGGTGTAGTTAGGGAAGAATACTGGAAGGTCTATGGATTGGTTTAGATTATTTTCTGAGCAGACTTTAGGAAGGAAGGAGGGATTAGTTCTCCGAGCAACCCTATCCTTGTGAAAAACTAAGTACGGAGAATGAACGCTTAGTGCTTGAAGTTCCGAGACATGTCTGACTGAGATAATAGCTACTAGAAAGAGAGTTTTCCAAGATAGAAACTTAAGGGAGTAGGATGCTGCCGGTTTAAAAGGGGGCATAATCAAGGAGGTTAGTACCAAAGTAAGGTCCCAAGGAGGAGGGGGATCTCTCACTGGGGGCCTAAGGAGAGTAGTAAAGCTTTACACAGCTTATGAGACATGATATTTAGATTAGTTAGATATGGCCACTAGTTGAACCCTGATTGTGGCAGAAGCGGACCCAGAGTGAAAAAGCTCAGTTGGGAACTCCAAGATCTTGTGAACTGGGGCTGAAAAGGGATCTATGTTCCTAGCCTCTGCCCAATAAGAGAAACATTTCCATTTGCTAGCATGCGTCTTCTTAGTAGCTGATTTGTGAGAGGAGACAATAATTTCACGCACAGCCGGGGAAATGCTGGGATGCCTGGCTAGGGTCAGAATTGGATCAACCAAGCTGTGAGCTGGAGTGTTTGGAGGGATCGATGCAGCTCTCCTGATTGATGAATCAGCAGGTCTGGAATAGGATCCAGGGTCCAGGGCTGCTCAAGGAGGTAATGGTGCAGGAATGGAAACCAAATCTGTCAAAGCCAGTAAGAAGCAATGAGGATCATTTTGCAACCTAACGATATCCCTTTCTGTATGAGTTTGGGTATAAGAGGAAAAGGCGGGAAGGCATAAAGAAGTTCCTGAGGCTAATCGTGAACTAGAGCATCTCTGGGAGGGTAACCAGGAAGTGGTAACAGAGAGAAATAGTTGCTGCACTTGGTGTTGAAGGGGGTTGCAAACAGATCGCAGCAAGGTTGTCCCCATTTGCGGAAGATCAGATCCACAACTACCTGATTCAGAGACCACTTGTGAGGCATGAGAATAGTTTTGCTGAGCCTGTCCGCTATGACGTTGGACTTCCCAGGGATGTGCATCGCAATCAGAAATCATTGGGAGGAAATCGCCCACTGCCAGAGTCTGAGTGCTTCTCGACATAGGGGGTAGGACCTGGTTCCGCCCTGCTTGTTGATGTACCACACTACTGACATGTTGTCCTTTTGAATTGCAATGGTCCCAGGAGGGAGGGAGTCCTGAAGTGCTTGCAACGCTAATAGCACGACTCTCATCTCCAAGACATTTATGTGCAGATGGTACTCGTGAGGCTGCCAAGTGCCTTGGACTGTCCTGCCCTGATAATGCCCCCCCCACCCTATCAGTGAGGCATCCGTGGTCACTGTGGCAACTGGAGGGGGTTTGATTAATGGTCTGCCCTGAGACACTAGTGGGGAGACCATCCACTAGGAAAGGTGTCTTTTGCAAGTTTCTGTAATCATGATCATGTGAGACATGGGGAGCTGTTGAAAGGAGCACTGAAGGATTCTCATGTGAAAATGGGCCAGAGGTATCAGAAGAATTGCCGCCGCCATAGAACCCAGAGTTTGAAGGACCAACCTGACTTATACCCTTTTGCATTGCATGAGGATATGAACTTGCTGCCGAATCGTGGCCACCCTGTCCTGCGGTAGCCTTGCGGACATACTTTTTGTATCTAGATCTGCTCCTATATAGGTAATAGATTGACAGTGCAACAGGGCAGATTTTTTGAAATTTATAGTAATGCCTAACTGGGCATAAATTGCGATTGTATAGTCCCTGGCTTGAAGGAGTTGATGCCTGGTAGTAGCAGTAAGGAGCCAGTCGTCTAGATAAGGAAACACCTGGATTCCTTGATGCCTCAGGTGAGCCGTGACCACTGCCATACATTTGGTAAACACCCTGGAGGCTGTGGTGAGACCAAAGGGCAGAGCTCTGAACTGACAATGACTGGCTCCTAGCCGGAAGCGAAGGAATCTCCTGGAGCGCCTGTCCATCTTGATGTGATAGTACGCATCCTGGAGATCTATTGAGCACATCCAATTGTCCTAACCCAAAAAGGGTAGAATGGACTGTAGCGTGACCATCTGAAACCTTGATCTTTGAACAGACTTGTTTAGTCTGTTGAGATCCAAAATTGGTCTCCAGTCCCCTGTCTTTTTTGGTACCAAAAAGAACCTTGAGTAAGTTTTGGATCCGAGTTGGTCTGCCGGGACTTCTTGGATGACTCTTTTCTCTAGCAGTCTTGAAATTTCTATGACTGCTTGGGCCCTCAGGTTGGGTGGAACATCTGGGGGCGATTTGTTTGACAGTAGGGGGGATTGGAAGAAGGGAATTACATAGCCTCCGGTTATGACTGAGTGTACCCATTTGTCTCGTGTAATGTCTTGCCAGGCTTTTGGGTACAGTGAGTCTTCCTCCAACTGCCTCCAGAGGGGCGGGCAGCTGGGCAACCCTTCAGGAATGCTGGAAGGGCTTGTCAGAGAAAGATTCTCTGTTGCCCTGGTTCTGCGGACCCCCTCTGCCTCCAGGGTGGCGTCTGTTGTTGTTGCTTCCTCCTCTGCCACTGGAGGAAAAATCACTACGTGTATCAGGCACGGCTCCCTGGGATTTCCAAAACCACATTTTTCCACTCTTCTGACCTTTGGGATATGGTCTGGAAGGAGTGGAAAAATGGACTCCCACAGCAGAGAGAGTCTTGCCTTCCTGTTCAGACCTAGTGAGAGTGTCCTTCACCTGTGGTCCAAAGAGAAATGAACCATCAAAGGGGGTGTTTGTGAACGATGTTCTAAAGGGCTCCGCAAAATTACACAGCTGCATTCATGCGTGTCTCCTATGGGCCACTCCTGTACCTGCGACTCTACTCGCACCATCGGCTGCATAGGAAATGAGCCTCATAGAGGAGTTAACTACCGAATTAAGGGTCACCAGCTGAGAAGCTACTTTAGCTTGAACCCCTTCAGCTGATGGATCCTGGAGGGTATCTCCAGGCTCTTTCAGGCGATCTCACTGAAGCCTGGTAAAATGGCATAAGTAGCTCAGTGACCTCATGGAAAAGGTCGCTGAAGCAAACATTCGCTTTCCATATCTGTCCATAGTCCTAGATGGATGGACAGAGGAAAAAGTTTCCGCTAATTCTTTTAAGTGGCCGCTGCTACTACCATGGCATCCATGGGAACACCCTTGGTAAGGAACTGTTTATCAGGGGGTGCAGTGATAAACTTGCCAGGCCTCCTCGGGGTTGGTTCCACTGTATCCGGTGCTGACCAAGCCCTTTGAGCCACCACTGACATTAGTGTATCAAAGGGCGGAGACACCCAGGAGGTGGAAGGGCGGGAACCAAACGCATCCAGGAATACAGATTCATCCTTAGTAGGGGCTAGGGCAGTCCAGTTCCCCCTCTGCCTAAGCATTTCTAGGATGTCCAAAAAGGAAACATCTTCAGAGGGGGATCTCAGGGACCCTTCCCATTCATCCAAATCCATATCCGAAGTGACAGACTCAGGGGAGTCAATGTGCTTCCTCTTGCACTTCCTCTTCCAAGGGCCTCCTCTGAGTGATCAGGGGAGGCCTCTAAAGAAGAGGAAACACCCAGTGGGATGCTCTGGAGCATCGGTTCCCCATGCTTGGGGTCTGGAGGAGGGAAAGAGGTTGACGCAGGCACTACAGGGGACGGAGCCAGTGGGGTCAAACGTGGTGCTGACTCAGGGTCCAGTACACTCCTCATGACATTGAAGGCATCCCTGCCACAATGCAAAGAAGGCTCCTGCTCCGAGGAAACCGGAATCCTCCTCCGCACCGAGGGGGATGGCTCCGAGGGCAATGTAGGAGCTGAGCTCACCTGCACCAAAGCTCCAAGAGGGAGAATGGGGTTGGACAAGGGTCCGATGCCACTTGCACCCTCGAAGCCGACGAGTGAGTCTCAGTGCCCAGATCCCTTGACAGAAGGCGCTATCGAGGGGATCGGAGCCAATGACGGAACTGAAGGGGAAATCATTATCAGTGCCGATGGTTCCATGATTCGAACCCCAACAAACTCCGGCTGCAAGCTCAGAGGAGTCGGATGAGGAACATCGATGGAAGCAGATGGAGCCGACACCTGTTGAGGAGGGCTGGATAACATTTTGGCCAGTGCCTGTGACTTCATCAACCTACTGACCACTCTCTCCACGTCATGATCCGAGAGTCTAGAGGACCGAGAGGAGTGGGAGGATCTGTGACTGCGGTCACTCTGCAACAGGGGAGACCGAGGAGTCAAATGTATCAACTCTAGAGAAGGCGACCTCGGTCTCTTGTGGGTCCAAGGCGGCTCCGAAGATACTGGTGGGGCTGACTGGGAGGCAGCTTCCTCGGTTCCAGCCAGAACTGAAGTAGTAGGTAATGTTTTGGCCAATTATGGCTCAGAGCTGGGAGCCAACGATTTGGCTGGTTTAGGAGATTTCATCGGCTGAGCCTTGGCCAGTGAATCCTGGGGCTTAAGAAAACCCCTCAAGATAAGCTTATTTTTGCACTCCTGCAGAACCCTTGGGCTGAATGCATGGCATACAGAACAAAAGTCCTGCAGGTGCACTGCGCCTAAGCAATAGATGCAGGAAGTCTGCCCATCTGTCTGAGACATTTTCTGACAGGATGAGTCACACTTCTTGAATCCAGACACCTTGGATTCTTTAGACATATCCAGTAGAGAAATATTACCTTACTCTGAAAGTTTTGGCCAAAGGACCGAACAGCAAACAACTACAGATACTAACCTAACCAAAAACACAATAAACTACAGTTAAGAAGTTTTTTTTTTTTTTTTTTTTTTTTAACTAGAAAGCCTCTAACTTAAATGGCTACCTATGAGGTAAAGAGAAAGGCTTAAACTAAAAACACTATCTACAAGAGGTATAGGAAGAAAGGGGGGGGAGGAGAAGGACTCTCTAATTTAAACGAGTTCTAAGGGAAAACTACAATTACACTAATACAACAAACTAAATAACGACTAAGTTGAAAACTATAAACTATCAAAAAAGGAACCCTAATATGATAGAAAAGTAATATAATAAAACTTACACGAGCCTGAGCCAGTAACAACGAACCTCGCAGCTGAAGCGGCAAATGAGATCTGGGTAGCTAGTGCTAAGCATCATGGGATAAGGGGTAGCCTCGAGTCAGTAAACAGCTCTCGAGCTATAGAAGATGGCTGAGTCAGAGCCGAGAGTTGGCTCTGATCCCAGCAAGCAAGAAACGAAGGCGAGATAGACAATTTAGACAACTTAACATCAGATGTTAGAGGTCCTTTTACCACCATTTTCATTTACAAGCTAACAACAATTCAGTTAATTTGATTCCATAATTGTTTGGGGTCCTTAAAACAATTGTCTTTTTCTGCTGAAGAAAATGGATGGTTTTCAGGTCATCACTGATCTTATACAAATAAGCCGCGGTGGTGCAGCGGTAGCATTGTTGCCTCACAGCAAGAGGTTCTCCTGTTCCATTCTTGGCTGGAGTGTCTTCTGTGTGGAGTCTGCATGCCCTCCCCATGGTCGAGTGCATTTGAAAGACATGTGTGAATGGGCGTGCCTTCGTTGAAGGTTGGGCATCAGGCTGGCAACTCAGCACCATAAAAATCTACTGCCAATCATTAGCGGACCGGAGTTCCGCTGTGGCGACCCCTAACCGGGAAAAGCCAAAAAGACAAACAAGACAAACAAACTAATCTTATACAAATATTCTATAATATGATCTGTTCATGACTGATATGGAGCAAGTTGCTGTAAAATCAATCAGCTCCATGCTGCCCCCCCTCCAAATGTTTCGTACAACTTAATGTTTCTGGAGTGCTTTTCACCCTACTAGTCTGAGTAACAAAGTACTTATCCTGTAGTAAGAGCCCATGTGCTCAGTACAAGTACAAGGCAGAACCCTGCTCGTACCATTCTGCAAAAGAGAGCGCTGTGGTAGTGTTAATAGAAAAAAACTAAAGTGTATGTTGAGGTCAGGAGGTTCCTTACTTTTTCTCAGAAGGTAATAAAATGGGGTCAAAGATATAAGCCTAAATTAATTGCTTTTGTCTGATGCATTCAGAAGTATTTAATCCATGTAACAGCTATTACCAATGTGATGGGTGGGTTTATTAATGATAATTACACATTGCTGCAAACTATATTTGAATGGACAAAATCTGAAGTTCAGTTCACAAGCAAGACTTTCCTGTACCATTTTTCAGATATCAATAATTTGGCCTTCTTTTCATCCAGGAGTAACCTAGGATAATAGATCCCTTTTGTAGGGTTTGTGTATTTTTATGTCTTTATCATGGCAAATCAGGATACAATCATCTTTATAGTGTTTTAATTGAATTCCTCTAATGTGTTCATTTATTTTATTTTGAGAATTAAAGAAACAACAGTACACCTACTATGAAACTTTGAATGAATAATTCTGATTGCATAAAGGATAAATACTCTCTTTAGCAGACTTTGCAGTCCTGAGTGAGATGTAACTTGTAAACTGTCAGTAAGTCTATCCTACAAACCATTCGCCCTTCTGCAGTTTAGTAAGCAGTAGGTGGATAAGAACCTCAAATGTTTTTAAATAATCTAAATACATGTTCCCTACATGGTGATTGTTATGAAGATCTTTAGCAGCTGTATATGTGACTTTAAGAGTTGTGGTGTGTAATGTATGATCTTTTCTCAATCTGTCTTGTGTATTAGGTAATAGATTACATTCACTAAGACAACAGGCAACTTTCTCCATTATCTTTATTGGAGGTCTGTGAGTCCGCATTTGTTGGGTTTTGAAATGCTGCCTCCCTTCTGAGTAAGAATAAACAGAGATCTTTTACAAATGACCTGAACTTTCCTTTTTTTATTTTGATTGTGAGGATAGTGACAGCAGAAGCAATGTGTGCATACATGCATTCTAAGAATTCTAATCAAAACCAAAGTGTCGTTTTCAGGCACAAATCCCACATGGACTCTGACACACAGACAAGTTGAAATATAAATTTGAATAAAAGATACAACATCAAAGTAAATCAAACTTCCAAATATATATCAGACACAAAAATGATGCTGTCCAATCTCTCTTTTCCTGCACTATTGCCAAAATCTGGGACACACTACCTAGCCAAATAACCTCCACTACATCCACTATTCAATTTAAGAAACTCCTGAGAACCCACTTGTCAAACAATTGGCTTTGTTCATGCTACTCCCCAGGTTAATTTGCACCAATACCATGTTCAAGGATTCTACTAAAGGTCCCTTAATTCCTTTCTCTGTAAAGCTTAATAATCACCGGTTATTTCTGTAACAAAATATTGAGAGTACTCATAATTTAGAAAGTAAAAAAAAATGTTTCTTGTGTGTTTATGTTTTATATTCTATATAAACCCTATTACTAGAATGCTGTATGCTGATTTTACTAAAGGAATTGTCAATCTATACATAACCTATGTTTCTATGGAACCTATATCTCTGTATGATATTCTTGTGTAATTTCTTTATGACATGCTGTTGGCGCTTTTCTCCCCGGGCCTCTGCTGAAAATGGATATGTGTCCAGTCGGATTTTCCCGGTTAACAATGTAAAACAAAATAAAATAAATAAATCTGATTCTGAAATATGCCAGCATCTCACATTGCATAGCTGCTGATTTGTATAACTTTTTGAGTAATGTAACATGTTTCTTACACATTTTTATTTGCGTTTTTAGTTTAACTGGGTAGAAACAGATTCCCTTACAGATGAGCCAAAGGAACTTAAGTTATTATTCCACAAAAGGCATAGAGCAGTTATAGTTTCACTTCAGAATTAGAATCAATGAAGAACAAAGAATTTTAATTTTAACTCTTATTGAGACATTGAAAATGAACTCTAAATAATTAATGTGTAACTTTATACAATTGAATATTATAAATTTTTGTTACTAATTTTATATATTTTATTAATTTCTCCCCTCCTTTGTTCAGGTCAATTGTACATAGTGTGTATAAAGGTTTATAATACTTGATTATTGATGATTGTATTGTTAAACATTATATTATTTGGAAAATAAAAAATTATTTGGAAAAAAAAAAAGAACAAAGAGTTTTTTGTGTTTTTACTGTGGCTTGGAAATTAGTTACCGTAGTGCGGTATGCTACTGCAGTGTTAGCAACACATTGTGTGGGAGGTTACATTTTTAAAACTTGCCGCATGTTAACGTCACTCATTGATATTTCCACTGTCATAATCATCATCATTAAGGACCCCTTTTTTTCCATTTCACGGGGTCTGAATGTCCAATTGACATGCCTGTGTGATCAAATCAACATGTGTCATGTGTTAATCTGGTAGTTAGGCCGGTGGGATCTGGACACATGCTCGACTAGCATATGTCCGAATCACAAAACATCGAACACACATACACAAAAGCACTTAACATCGAAAAGTGCTTCCGTGTATGTGTGCCTGTTTCATAGATCAGACTACAGTGCGGGTAAGGGAAAATTCCCTTTTCCCCACTGTAGTGTGATCTCAGAGTGAGAATATTAAAGTGGGGGGGTGTGGAAATGTAGATTTTTTTTGAACTACACATACACGGAAGTGCTTTTTGATGTTAAGTGCTTTTGTGTATGTGTGTTCGATGTTTTGGGCTATCACAGTCACAGACCTTAGGATTAGGGCTTGGGTTAAGGATAGTGGATACCTAGTAGGGATATCCACTATCCTTAACCCAAGCCCTAACCCTAAGGTCCGTGACTACCGTACCACAGTGGAGGACATTGCTCATTCGTTCTAGTGGTGTTTGCAAAAGTGCACTTTCGGTGAAGTGCACTTTTGTGTTAGTGGGCATCTACTACCGGATTTTGAAATAGTGTAATTTCAATGTCCAGTAGTAGTAGACCCATATATATATATATATATATATATATATATATATATATATATATATATATATATGTGTGTGTGTTATTCCCTTATGTATGATCAAACTGAATGTCGACCAAAACACTCAGAGAAAAATTAAATCAAACATGCATAAGGCAGAATTACCTAAACATTTAACCTCTGAAGGATAGAAAAAGGAAAACAAGTTCCTTTCCTGATCTTGACACTCAAACAGCCCCATAACACCAGTGTCCAATTTGTCTGTATAGTGGCGGTGTTCATAGGTGAATACTAGGCTAACTGCCATGAAAGGCCATTTTAAGCCTAGCCTGGGGTCAGAATCAAACCCTGAGCCTTGTGTTTATGAGGCAAAGACCTCAACCGTTTTACCAAGCCCACCCAATTACAGTTTTTTTTTTATCACAGTTTGGAAATAGGATTGGGGAGGGGTTAGGTTAGTGTACATGACTGATGTGGGTGTGTGTGTGTGTGTGTGTGTGGGGGGGGGTCCTGTTCAGAGAACATTAAAAAAAACAAATATTAAGAGCCTTGCTGTAAACAGTGCCAAGTACATTTTGTAGTATCTGTTTTAAATTACAAGCTGAATTAGTATGAAACCATCCATTCATTTCCCAGTTGGTCTGATTATATTTCTGTCTACCAGATGTGAAGCAGGTCACTTTTCTCATAAATTTGGAAATAGACATAGAAGTTACAGAAGAGCAAAGCTTTATCCTTTACCAGGAACAGATATAAAATTATTAATGGTTAGCTCTGCTATCTCCCTCTCCTGGTGTGTGTGTGTGTGTGTGTGTGTGTGTGTGTGTGTGTGTGTGTGTGTGTGTGTGTGTGTGTGTGTGTGTGCAATTATCATTGATTCAACCATACCTGTTACAAGATTGTTGTTTAGTACTACAGTTATGCTTTCATACATATTTTGTTGGCATTTAAATTTGAAAGGTAAATCTAAACTTTCAGGCAGTTCCTTTACATTATTTTAGTTGGACCACAGAGTGCTTTCAGCCTACAACTTTTAACCCAAACTATATTATTGTAATCATTTTAAAAATATTGTTTTTGCCCTTTATTCACAGAGGACACATTCATTCCACACAGAATTTAAAACATCACTGTTTTCAGATCCATTTTGTCATCTCTGCATCAAAGATGGCAAATGGACAGAAGGGCATTATGAGTTGAGAAAAAGATCAGTGTGAAAAGCCCCCCACCCTAGACACTGTGTACAAACAGCAAAATCTTACTGATATGCGGAAGACAACTCTTTTATTTACTGGTATGATTTATAGTCTTCATATCACTATGCACTCTCTCTGTACTGTGTGTCTGCATCAAAAACCAGTACGAAATAATGGGCAATGAAACTGTCAGCCATGGGCCTTACAAACACAAAGGTTTCCTCCAAAGAGTGTTCTACTTGCTGAGAGCAGTAACATAAATTTAATTTGAGACTGCAGGTATCTCAGGCTGCCTAGTACACTCTGATTGAAAATGAAAAATAGGCTCCCCTGCTGCAAACAAAAATGGTAAAGCTGTAGCCTTGAAGTTCTTATTCTGTTGTATAGTATGTCCAAGCCCCAGCTGATTATATAGTTGGTGCATTTTCAAAGTCTGGAGCAAGGTGAATGAAAATGTAAGCTTGTCTCAGATTAACTATTAATGGAAAAAATAGTTAGTTGTCCATTCACCACTCCCAAGCAAATCCCCTGAATAATAACTATCCACAGATGAAGGTGTATGCACCAAGATCTTGCAATGTTGCACATTTTAGGTATTGTTAAATAGATATGATCTTGAGACGCATAGGACTTTCAGGCACAGGACTGTTTATCCATTACTTTTTTTTGTTAAGCTGATACTCTGATTAAGCAACTGCCATTTTCAGCAGAGGTTCTGGGAGAAAAGCTTCAGAAGGTTGAAAATGTAACAGCACAGTAAGACAACTGATAAAGTTCACAAAGTAAACATAAAAACATATAACAAAGTAAGTATATGTAATGCATGCGAGCTGTAAGAAAAGAATGTTATACACAGAATAAATGTGCAGTGTGCCAGCATTTGTGCTGTAGTAAATAAAATTACTGGTGCAAAGACATTTAACTAGTTTTAACAAATGTATATACTTTATAAACAAACCAGGCACCTGAAATGTTATTAGCTGAACTAAACCCAAATATAGGATAATGTTGGAAACGGTGGTCACGAGGTACAATTCATACAAAAACTTGCCTGAAATAAGCACAGCAATAAATAATAAGCTGATTCAAATACATAATAAAACCTTTCCTTTAATTAAAAATCACGTGTACCTAAAAAGTATTTAATAAAAATGCATATATAAATCCAGCTGGGAAAAAAAACTTTGGTTTTATACAAGCTGTGCTTATTTCAGGCAAAGTTATTTAAGATTTTATTGATTCATTCATGTGACTTATTATTCTTAGTTGTTCTCAACAAGGTGGTATTGATTTAAAATGAACTGAAAGGATGGGGTGGTTTTATTCGGATGAAGTCCTTGCACAGGACGAAAGCACTTAATAAACAACACTTTTCTCTAAGTTTTTTTGTATGAATTCAATACCTGGTTGCCACCTTTTCCAACGTTATCCTGTATTAATTAGACTTGAGATACTTTGAAGTGCAAATATGGTTATAAAGAGGAATTGTGAAGACAACATTAAAATGTTTGTAAAAGAGGGAACTGCAAGGTAGAAACGGTGAAAAAGGAAACTAGTCAGCAGAGAGAACATTACTAAAATCCTGTTTATGATTGAAAGCAATGAAGTGGGATGTAGGATGCTACGGTCAATCTGACATTAAAGAGCATATTTAGCACTTAGGTAGTTTTAGTTACATTGAAAACTACTTGAGATTTTATATTTCTTTGATGTTGTTAAGGATAGTATTTCACATTTATGCTACATTGGTGGAGTATAGTGAATGTCCATGGTTGTTATTTGATTTTATAAAAATAAATTCTGAGCTTGAAATATTGCTTATCTAGGTAGGTTGTATGGGATTAGTTTATTGATTGTTGGGCCTCTCTACAAAGTGCTAAGAATCTGTTGTCTCTGTTAAGCATATATAGTTATTTGTGTGTTATAATTTTAAAAATAACTTTTTTGGGAAAAATAGGTAGTATCTCTTTATCTCTTTTTTATTTTACATTCGGTCTGGTGTTTGATTGTCTACTCTAATTTTATTCTATTTTGGTCTGCTTTGTTGTTTGTCGTGTTTTGATAGCACTAAATAAAGACGTTGAGGGTAAAGATGAACCATTTTAAGTTGAGGAGTACATGTACAGTTCTAGTAGACTACAGTGCTGCATTCTGTTTTGTAGATTTCCTGAAAATGTTGCCACTTTGTTGTAACTGTGTTGAAGTTTATTACCCAGCGTAGACTGAATCTTGCTCAGAATAAACAGAACATAATTACAACAGAAGAAAAAAGGACTGAGGGGTAGCTAGGATGACTAGATTTGTAAAAAATGCTTTGTTTTCACATAGCAAGTCATGCTTTTTGTTAGTTTTGCTAATAATATGATTAATACGTTGATCTCATTTTAAATGAAAGTCTGTAATAACTCCTAGTAGTTTGGTCTGTGTTAAATGTCAATGTATATTCTTATGGCATGTGACTGATATGTCTTTTAAATTGTTTTCTATGTAAGAAATTTAAGCAACTTTTTTAGCATTTAACAGTTATGATTGAACAAGCCAGTTTTGTATTGAGAAAAATGAATATACACATCATACACACATATATAATATTCATGACAGGGGTTTGGTGTGAGCTGCATGCAAAATCTTGTACTGTAAGATTAGGAAGCAGATTTGATGATCATCACAGAAATCATTTCCTAATCCTACAGCCCAAGGCATTTCATTTCAATTTATATGACTTCGTAAAAACACACAAGCTGTTGAAAAATCAAACAGGAACCAGGAACCAATCCACGAATATGTATTTAACGCTTTAATTTCAATAAATAGGAAACTTCATCAGAATACAATTCAGTAACACTACCCAACCTTTTTATAGCCTCCATCATTAACTAATCAACTCATTATACCACTAATTACTTCTTAAAAAGGCCTTGTTGAATAACATTTTTCATAAGTACAATAAAAATGTTCACCACTCATGACATTCTTACATAAAGTGAATTGCACCTAACTTGAGCAAAAATGGTAAAACAGTTATTTAAAATATAATACTTCCTACACCAATATTCATGTCATAAAAAATTCAGCTTTTCAATGTATCTATTTTTGTGCAGTTTTTATGTTACCGTAGTATTTGTAATTGATTTCAGTGGATTGTACCCATTGCCCAAGCTTCTGCTGAATAAGGATTTAGTCAGGTTATACAGGTGTGTGTGTGTGTGTGTGTGTGTGTGTGTGTGTGTGTGTGTGTGTGTGTGTGTGTGTGTATTTACAGCATATATAGGTGTATACACTTAATATAACCTTCATTTAATTGAAAGTCAAAAGACTGACTGCATAATGTTGACACTGCAAATTGTTGGCACAGTAAAAATACCTAAACACAAAATACTAACAAAATGATTTGATCAAATTTAGAAACTTTACCTGAAATTTTTTTTAATGCAATTTATTATTACTGTATGCTAACATAAGTAAGTTAAATGTGGTCTGAATTAATCTCTCTGCAGTTAGGTGGATAACAAATTTGATGAGGGACAGAAACCACACTTTGAGAGTGGCAGGTGCATCCTCAGAGAGCATGAAGCTAACCAGTGGAGTCCCTCAGTGGTCCATGTAGGATGCTACAAATCTCTGCTATTTGGCATATACTCATCTGATGTCCAAACCAACAACTGAGATATCTTCTTTACCATATTTGAAGATGATTGTAAATTGGGAATAATCCCCAAAATGGTCTTCTGACATTAGCAAGTGAAATGGCATCAGAAATACTCTGTCTAGGGATCTAAACCTTTTCTGTAACATCAAGAGAATGGTTTGTAGGGGCAGGTATATTTTGCAGAGGATACTGCTGCTGTGGAAAACACTATCCAACCACATAAATCAAAATTCATCCCTGCCCATTTTCAAGTGCAATTTAGATGTATGGATGGGAAACAGAACATGTACACCAGGACTCTTCCCCCATATACTACTAATAGATGGATGCAGCCCTATATGCTTTATCCCATGCATGTCCCCCCTCAAATGTTCTATGGTATAATGCCGTTTATTGTCATTAGGGGTAATATATAATTATCGGCCATGGAATGGGTAAGACCATGAGATGGGTTATTTCTAGCACAAAAAGGGAAATTGTCTAGGCTTAAAATGGCCCAGAAGAGCAGGTAGCCTAGTACTTACCTATGAACCTGTGAACATGCCTGGTCCAGTTATTAAGGCTCAGACATGCTGTCCTTGGGCATCAGAGATGAGTCATTCAATGCACCCTGTGGTCCAGACCTTTGCCACATATCCTGCTTCAGAGTAATGCCAGTGCCACCATAAAATGCTTTGTTCTTTCCCTGTAGTCACAATTTGTGAAGAAAGTTGTTTTCTGGTCTCCATCCTTCAGTCAGACTAGAACTGCTACATCCTGGTGCTGTCTGCTTCCCTCAAGCAGGTTCATAACAACTTGGAACATGTCATCCGTAACTCCGTAATGTATCTCTGTGTGTCTCTGTATTTTTGCTCTTCCTTACTTTTGACACTTCCTTTTTTAGTTATTGGTCTCTCCTATCTCCACGCTACCCTGTTAGTCATACCCTGTCCATAAGCTCATGCAAAAGGCAAATATGTTGCTCTTATCCTTATTATTAACAAGGGGCTCCCTCTTTCAAACTTAGTGCTTACAAAGCCTTCTTTTTTGGGGGAGGACCACAGACCTGGAATGACTCCTTCTCATATGTTGTGGGTATTCAAGATTATATAGCCTTTTCTATGGAACTAATAAAATAGTAAATAAATCTGTATGCTAAGTGTTTCCATGCAACAAAACACAAGTTATGTAAAAGCACCCCTCATCCTGCGGGTTAAGGTACCATCATTGCTACATTTGATCTAAAAGCTAAACTCCTTTTCTGATGCTAACTGCTTGTTCTTCATGGCTGAAATTATCATCTTCTCTTAGTGTATATTCCAGCTCATTTTTTTGTAGTTTAAGTCTCTAGTTACTAGTCTAGTCCACGAAGAGCTACATCACAGGCACAGCATTTCAAGAAAACTGCCATTATTATTTGCTTGTTTTCTTACAGTAATAAACATTTTTGACAGTAAGTATTATGCACACGTTTCTTTATAAATATTCACTTTCTGCTGTCAGCTGACTATAACACACTGCTTGATTATTACTCTTATATCTAGGGTTCGGTGAAGACGTTCTGTAAGGATTGCAATATTTATGTGGTAAATAATGAAGGACTGAATGAACATGTGAAGGAATGAATATTTGGGACTCTGCAGCCTAGTGTATATCTTTTGAGCAATAGATGAAGGACCTGAGAATTATACCAGCCTAGTGATGTAGTCCACACCTAACAGCTTGGATTTTAGTAGTAACAATGTAACGTAAGTTATTAATATCATTGTAGCATAAGTATTCCTGAACTGACTGTAAGAGGATATACATAAAGAATATGTTCAAAGTTCATTAGTGTACCGTGGCTACTGTGGTCTTTTTTAACATAATGGAATAAACATTGTTAGAACAACATAGTTTAAATCTGTCCGGCATCTTATCAGAAACATATAACCTTGCAGCTTAATGTGATGTGATGACTTTGTTCTCTGGCAGACACTTTTCTTGTCTCAGCTTCTGTCAAAAATGTATTTTATAAAGTATTCAGTATGAGTTCCCAAAGACTTTCTGTTTCCAAAGAAGTACAAGAAAAGTATCTGTCTATGGAACATGTTTTCTTGAAGAGGGTGGCTGGACACACCAGAGGGTCACTTTCTAAATATGAACATGTGAAGGGAAAGAGAAAACATCATCAACGAGCAGGACACGAAGACACTATGACACTAAGAATACATTTTTGAATAATAACTATAACTAAATAATAATACACAGACACAAATAAATAAAACACACACACACACACACACAAAATGTAAAATAAAAAAATAAATAAATAACACACACACACATACACACAAAATGTAAAATAAATAAAAAAATAAATAATACACACACACACACACACACACACACAATGTAAAATAAAAAACTAAATAAATAATACACTCACACACACACACACACACACACACACACACACACACACACACACACACACACACACACACACACACACACACACACACACAAAATAAATAAATAATACACACACACACACACACACACACACACACACACACACACACACACACACACACATACACACAAAATGTAAAATAAATAAAAAAATAAATAATACACACACACACACACACACACACACACAAAATGTAAAATAAAAAAATAAATAAATAACACACACACACACACACACACACACACACACACATACACACACACACACACACACACACACACACACACACACACACACACACACACACACACACACACACACACACATCACTCAGCTTCTGCATATCCATTTCTGTTGAGATTGTCACTATTCTTTGGGTCTCTGTATTGTAGTTTGCACTGCTATGACTATCTTTAGTAAGCATTGCATTACTAATTTGTATAACTACAGAAAAACTGTGTGTAATTATGGACTTCATTAAAATGTTACTATCGATTCTAAGTGTTCATTGACATTCAAGAGTGTGAAAAATGATGAACTACAATGTGCCGTGCTTCTGAGACATAATCAGTTGTGTACACTGCCCCGCTGAGTATTTGCATTTAATTTTTCATTTATAGTGGTCTATAGTCTAGGCATACATCTTTCAAAATGGTTAACTGCCAGGGAGCCGAAATGTTCCCCACAAAATCTTTACTGCTTTTCAACAGTACACACTTTTTTTTAATTTATTTTTGATTTTGGCTAAAAGATCAGAACAGTGACTTGAGTTTACAAATGTGACCTAGGATCTCTACCAAAATTGCAGTCCTGAGTCTTTATGACAGAAAGATTTATTTTCATTGGCTGGCTATTGATCTTTGTTTTACAGTTCTGTGACTTTGATTTCTTCAGCCTCCGCTTTAAACTGTGTGACTCCAATCAAGCCACTCGAAAAGAAGTCATCCCAAATTACCCCTGAAAAGTAGCACTTACACAGTGTTGGTTTATATAGTTATTAAAAAGAAAAGGTTGTGTAGCTGATTTTCAAAAATTCACATAGCTAAATGTATCACATAGACAGGGAACATTCACCAAGGCAAGCAAAAATGAGTCCATTTGCATAACACATTAAAAACATGTATTCCTAACAAGTAATCTATGTGAGAGAAAATGACTACTCATTTAAAAATCAGAGGCATTTTATGACAAAAAAAAAGAAAACAGAACAATATGGCATAACATTAAGTTTTCATTCATGCATTTGACACTGCTTAACATTTGTACGGTTTTGGAACACAAAACAATGTTTTGTATTTATATCTTGTATTTCCTAACTAGTGATCTAAACTTGGAGGTGTAGTAAAT
>NC_056732.1:31185129-31187629 GCF_019279795.1 Protopterus annectens
CTTTCGCCAGATCGAGGTAGGCTGTATGGACTGCCTTTCCCTCATCAATGGCTTTGGTGACTGTTTCGAAAAAGTCAGCCAAGTTTAAAAGGCATGATCTGCCTTTGACAAAGCCAAACTGGGTTGGATCCAAAGTCTGAAAATTCCCTATGTCTTTATTTATGAGATCCATTATGATCCTCTCCATGGCTTTGCAGATAAGGCTTGTCAAGCTAATGGGCCGGTAATTTCCAGGGTCGGTGGAGGCACCGCCTTTGTGAAGTGGGACCACAGTCGCAGTGCGCCACTCCCTGGGTACATATCCAGAGGTGAGACTATGATTAAACAGCTGTCCTAGCTGTGGGTTTAATTCCTCGTTGAGTTCGTGGAGCACACAGCCGGGGACACCATCAGGTCCCATGGATGCTGTGTTTTTTGCTTTGGAGAGAGCAGTTCTCACTTGGGCGTTAGAGATGTTTGGGGGCTGCAATCGTTTGGTATAGATATCTCTCCTTTTGGGCGGGAGGGGGGGAGTTTGCACTGAACCTGTCAGCCAGTATGTTGGCAATGTCTGTAGGATCAGTAAACTTCACATCATTTTGAACTAGTTCTGAGCATATCTGGGAGTTTCCTCCCAGGTTTCTAACATAGCTAAAGAAGGCCTTATGATTGTCTTTTGAGTCTTTAGCTATTTTTCTCTCAAAGTTTGCTTTGGATGATTTTATGAGAGCTCTTAGTTTTTTACTTGTAGTGATCAAAGGTGTCTTACCTTTTAAGGATTTTGCTCTATCTTGTAGTAGCTTCCTCCTTTTGTTGTAGAGTTTGTTTATGGCTGGGGTCCACCAGACTGGACGCTTGCCTTTGGTACAAAGAGTCTTTGTTTTGCTTGGGATTGCCTTATCCATGCAGTCCTGTAGGTGCTGGTAGAAGGCACTTGTAAGTGATTCAGCGGCTTGAGTACTGTTTTCTGCCGGCTCGGGGGCCTTAAAGGAGACCACACTAGTCTTTAAGAGTGTGAAGTCGGCTTTCGAGAAGTTCTTTACTGTGGTCTTTTTTATTTCAGGTGGGGGTGGGATGAGTGTGTGTGTGTGTGTGTGTGTGTGTGTGTGTGTGTGTGTGTGTGTGTGTGAGTGTGTGTCTGATTGTGCATGTGTACGTGTGTGTGTGTCTGTGTATGTTTACATGAGTGTGCATGCGTGTGTCTTTGCATGTGTACATGTGTGTGTGTGTGTGTGTGTGTGTGTGTGTGTGTGTGTGTGTGTGTGTGTGTGTGTGTGTGTGTGTGTGCATGTGTTTGTGCGTGTGTGTGTATGTGAGACAGAGAGAGATCTGAGAGACTGCGTCTGAGACAGATTGAGAGAGAGTGAGACTGAATGTGTGCATGAAAGCAGAGAGACTGTATGTGTGTGTGTTTACGTGTGTGTGTGTGTGTGTGTGTGTGTGTGTGTGTGTGTGTGTCTGTGTATGTGTCTGTAAATGTCGATATGTGTATGTGTGTGTGTGTCTGTGTGTGTGTGTGTGTGTGTGTGTGTGTGTGTGCATGTGTACATTTGTGTGTGTCTGTGCATGTGTACATGTGTGTGTCTGTGCATGTGTACATGTGTGTGTGTGTGTCTGTGCATGTGTACGTGAGTGTGTGTGTCTGTGCATGTGTACATGTGTGTGTGTGTGTGTCTGTGCAAGTGTGTGTGTGTGTCTGTGCATGTGTGTGTGTGTCTGTGCATGTGTACATGTGTGTGTCTCTGTGCATGTGTACATGTGTGTGTGTCTGTGCATGTGTGTGTGTGTCTGTGTACCTGTGCATGTGTGTGTGTGTGCACGTATACGTGTGTGTGTGTCTGTGCATGTGTACATGTGTGTGTGTGTGTGTGTGTGTGTGTGTGTGTGTGTGTGTCTGTGCTTGTGTACGTGTATGTTGTGAGTGTGCGTGTGTGTGTGTGTGATGTGTGCATGTATGTGTGTGTGTGTGTGTGTGTGTGTGTGTCTGTGCATATGTACGTGTGTGTGTGTGAGTGTGTGTGCGTGTGTGTGTGTGTGTGTGTGTGTTTCTGTGCATGTGTACGTGTGTGTGAGTGTATGTGTGTGTCTGTGCATGTGTACATGTGTGTGTGTCTGCATGTGTACATGTGTGTGTGTCTGTGTATGTGTACATGTGTGTGTAGGTGTGTGTGTGTCTGTGCATGTGTGTGTGTGTGTCTGTGTGTGTGTGTGTGTGTGTGTGTGTGTGTGTGTGTGTGTGTGTGTGTGTGTGTGTGTGTGTGTGTGTGTGTGTGCACGTCTGCATATTACATTTTCAGAGGACTGCCATGCCATACTGGTATAGTTCCTTTCTATGTGACCATTGTTTCCTTGTATGTCTTCTCTCTTCCACTAACCTGAGTACTATAAAGTAGATATCAGACAATGACTTAATATTGATGATTTAATATTAAGGAATTGCTATACATGTTTTTAGAATTTTTCCAACAAAGTCATTATGACCTTAAAATGAATCTGCTTACGTGAGCTCATGGGTGGGGAT